>NW_020272829.1:0-10507 GCF_003268045.1 Sipha flava
TAGTGGACAAACGGAGTGTATTAATTCATTACGAACCGCGTATTTATTTTAATTTTATATTAAGCGTTATTATGCCTCGTCAGTGTAAAAATCATCCAGATATTTTTTGTTATGTTTGTGGATCGTTTGCAATTAAATCACAACGGCGTAAAATTACAAATGATCTTCGGAATATTTACAAGTTATACTTTGGTTGTCCTCTTGGTGATCAAGATAAAGCATGGGCACCACATACTATATGTAGTGCTTGTTCTAATGGACTGCGTGATTGGTTGAACAAAAGAAAATCGTCTATGCCATTTGCTATACCAATGATATGGAGGGAACAAAAAAAAATCATCACAACGATTGCTACTTTTGTAATGTAAACGTAAATGGTTTTTCGAAAAAAAATAAACATAATATTAATTACCCTAACTTAGACTCCGCAATTAGACCAGTTATACACAGTGCCTCGTTACCTATTCCAATACCTCCAGAAGAAGGTCTTAATTTGAGTATAGAAATGGAATGTGATCAAGATAAATTTGATCATCATGAAGAATGTCCAGGAGATGCAGAGTATACGCCCGATGAAGATAAATCATCTCCTCAAACATTTAGTCAAGACGAATTAAATGATTTGATTAGAGATATGAGCCTATCTAAAGAAAAATCAGAACTTTTGGCTTCTAGACTTAAACAAAAAAATTTGCTCCAGAAAAATGTTCGAGTATGTCATTACCGAAATCGAAACCGTGATTTGATTTCATATTTTAAGGTAGACGGACCTCTCTGTTATGCTCATGATATTAATGGTCTTTTTAAAGCATTATCACAAGATTATATTATATCTGATTGGCGGTTATTTATAGATTCTTCACAACGAAGCTTGAAAGCTGTTTTATTGCATAATGGTAACCTAAAACCGTGCATTCCAATTGCACATTCGGTACATTTAAAAGAATCATACGATAATATGAAAATATTACTTGATGCTATTAAGTACAATACTTACAAATGGAAAATCTGCGGTGATCTAAAAGTTATTGGCATGCTTATGGGCATGCAAGGAGGGTTCACAAAATACTGTTGTTTTTTTGTGCATGTGGGATAGTCGTGCTATAGCAGACCATTACATTAAACAAAATTGGAACCAACGATTTTTTTTTTATGAGCCCGGTACAAATAGTGTTCAATCTATGCCTTTAGTAGATCCAAAAAATATATTTTTACCTCCACTACATATAAAACTGGGTTTAATAAAAAATTTTGTGAAAGCCATGCGTAAGACAAATTCTGAAGGATTTCAGTATCTTAAAGAAAAATTTCCAAATGTAAGTGCAGCTAAATTGAAAGAAGGTATATTCGTCGGACCTCAAATTAGAGAACTTATAAAAGACAATGATTTTGTCCGTCGTCTTAATACAGCTGAGCAAGAAGCATGGCAAGCTTTTATATGGACTTGTGAAAACTTCTTGGGAAATCACAAAGCGTTTACATATAAGAATGGAATTCAAAATCTATTAAATGCATATAATAAACTAGGATGTCGAATGTCATTGAAAATTCATTTTTTACATTCACACCTCGATTTTTTTTCCGGAAAACTTGGGTGCGGTAAGTGATGAACAAGGCGAACGATTTTATCAAGACATTCAGTTAATGGAAACTCGTTACCAGGGTTTTTTGGAATGAAAGTATGTTAGCGGACTACTGCTGGATGCTATATCGTGACGTACCTGATAAAAAGTATAATAGAAAATCATTTTCACAACATTTTTAAATATTTAGATATGTAAACTATTTGCTTTTTTAATTTAATTATTTTACTCTGCATATTTTTTTGAATTAATTTATAGCGTAAGTAATATGTTCATGTAATTTTAATCATTGAAAAAACAAGTAAAAAAAAAACATTAAATATAGTAATTTTATTTCGAAGTTTATGCTTTACCTATAAAAAATAAAATAGCTATAAGTAAAAAACTAAAGGTGATAGAAAAAATCTAATTACATATTTAAAATCGGAATAAAAAATTGGTTTGGAAAAATGTATATTCAACCCTGATGATTAAAAAAAGTTTAATTTTGTAGACCAGTGTAATTCGAGCGTTTATGCACGAGTGCGCTAACGCAATAATATAAATTACATGTACACGTACGACCAATAAGACAGACCAGATGAGCGTTCATTGGTCGCGAGCATTTGACACGTAAACTGATTAATTATACTTTCTCGATTATATATTTATATATTATACTTTGGAGAAAAAAAAATGCTTTTAAATAATAACGCGTAAAAATTTTGATTTATTACACTCTGTACTTTATAGGTACGTATATATATATATATATATTATAATATATTTATATGTATGTGCGTACACTGTATACATCTGCGCATATTAAACTAAAAATAAAAACAATTCGCTCTATTAATTGATATTTTTCTAAAAAACTATTCATAAAAAAAATCCACCAATTTATAATATTTGTAGCCCGTAAACTGTATAAATTTATTATTACAAAATAACTATTTGAAATGGTTTTAGAAAAAAAAAACATGAAAAATATTTGATTTCACCCATAGTGGAACGTGCATACAAAAACCATATAATATGTAATTATATTGTGCGTGTGTGTGCACAGTACGTATAGTAAAATTGGTTCAAATTTTTCCCAACACACATATACAGGCCAATATTATTATAATCGCATGATACACATTTCTGCGCGAATACATATAATCAGATGCACGATAGCACGATAGTATTACCAAATACAGTTTTACTCCGTTAAAGAAAATGGGTAATCGCGTGTGGATTTATATTATATGCATACGAGAACGAGCAATATCGGTTGTTGTCGATTGTAATTATTACTTTTTACGTACGATCGATGTTCGTTCACGTATAATAATTAATGTTATAACATCGTGAACACGAGCGTTGCAGTAACAGTATACGTCATGATCAGGGAAAGGATTACTACTTTTTTTTCCTTTTATCGACCCTAAAAGATTTTTTCCAAAGTGTTTCGTATAATTTATTATCTATGAATGATGCATATTCTACAATTTATCTTTCATCGTTTTGATCAACACACGCGAGTCTATTTTTTGAATTTATGATTTCAATTCGCATTCTTATAGTTCACAATCAAATACAATAAGTTTTCGTAGAAATACTATTTTAAATTATGCAGATATTACGAGAACATATTAGCTCACTGGCACTGCCTATACATATTCTAATGAAATATGAATTTGTTATATTGATCGTTATCGATAAATGATTAGATTACCGATTATAGGATTTTGGATTTTTAATCTTTTGTTTTTTAGTTTAATGAAAATCAGTATAATACAGTTGTTCTAGTATATTTATGGTGATTGTATTTTAAATATTTTTAAACAATATTTTATAGGTACTGATTAAATTTATAAACAATCAAATCAGGGTTTTTTTTAAACGCATGTATAGTAAAATGTCTATAGATCGATGATGTCAAAAACAAATGAAAGTTTTAGGATAACATTATAAGAATAATTGACAGTAACAATTGACCTACTTTGGATATAAGGAGTTTATTAAATTTACTGAATTACACGCCATCTGAGTGCTATAATTATGTAAGCAAGTACACAGCTAATGTATTTTATTGTGTGTGTTTCGATTGTTACGTATAAAACATAACACATTTAGCTTATAAAATTGTTATGTATATAATAATTTATTTATTGTATTCATTAATTAAAGGTAAAATTTATATTATAAACGTGCAGAATTAGAGTTTAAGTTGATCATGTTCGGTATTGTTAGAGTTCATTAATAAATAGTCATCATAACATTTATTATTCGTACGCATTTTTCCGAAGAATTTGTACTCTAAATGTAAAGAGGTATTAACGTATGTGACGTTGAAAGGTCTGGTGGCGTTAGTTTAAGCGTTATGTTTAATTTTCTTACGACAAATTTTGTATACTACTTTATATTGCATTGAAACCGGTTTTAAGAAATTGACATTATCTTACATTGTTATGTACTACGTAATTTTCGTTCGTTTTTAATCGCAAAACCTCTAATTGTTAATTTATAATTTATTTATTACATTCACCCCCAGGCATCGTGCACAATTACCGCTTGATTTCGAGGAGTTTAATGCGGAAAACATAATATTCATGCATCATCGTCATAAGGGACAAGTGGAAATAATAATAGTATCGAAAGAATATTTGGCGCGACAACGTGCGTAAAGCACACGTATCAACTGTAAAATACGTGAAATCAACACGTTTCGAAGAGCTGTAAGAGACATTATTCTGAAATCCATCATCCAACAGAGAGTAGTTGGTCTGTTCGTTTTCGATTCCACTAAACTTCGATCGCCCACGTTCGGGAATTAGTTTTACTCGCCCCGTACGAACACGTCCATTGACGCCCTCTCCCCACTGGTAAATAATGACCGTTTTCTGTTCTCTAAACGTCACGTTTGATTACCGGTCGTCAAACATCGCTTGTCCGCAGAAGCGTATCTGAGAGGGGAGAAGGCGATAAGTAGATGCTATATGGGTGATGTTTTAATCACGGTTAAAGCCTAATTACCCAACGGGTTATAAAATAATATATTATTTATATGCGTGATATTAAAATAATATATATACGAGTATATCCGTTAAATCAATATCTCACTCGTTAAAGGGTTGATTTCGTCAACACATTAAACCGTTATGACATAAGCGTATATGATTGGCGTTGGAAAAATAAATAAAAACCTTTGGCACCGAACAACTCGAATATAATAGTAATTGGAGTGTGGTAACACAAAATCGTTTGGATTTAAACACCAAACGCGTCACCGCGCTTTTCGTTTGTTTTCGGTATTCTTAGGAACAGAGAGATCTATTTTTCGACCACGACAAGGCTAAGCCGTTGGAAGACAACAAGAAGACTCTTTTGGAGAAAAGGCTCTGGGCGTCGCGGCAGAGGGCGTAGCGAAGTGTTTCGAGAGGATTCCACGGCGCGTTATAGTTCATTAATCGCCCCGTTCCGTTCACCACCGCGTTCGAGCTAACCGACCGCGGTACCGCGCGAGCGTCCGTGACCGCTGCAACGGTAGTCCGACCGCGCGCGCACCGCTAAACGACTTGTCATCGGCGTCGCGCCGGGGCCGCGAAGGTCTCCTTTTGTTTCGCCGCCGATCGGTTTTCGAAGACCGCGCGCGCGGTGGGTGGGGGGGGGGACACGTCGCCCGCGGTGACGAACCGTTTAGGAACGCGTCTGCCGGCCGTCAGCAAGGTCTCGCGCTGAGGCGGACGAGGTAGGCGCGATCGCGGCGACAACGCAAAAAAACCGTACGAAAACGCGTCGCCGTCGATCTGCACTGGTTTTTTTTTCAGTTTTTTTCGCCCAGCCGCCGTTATTCGATGCGTGCGTTACGCGCGTACCCGTGCGCCTTTCACGCGCGAACGCCGTACGACTGACCGCCGGAGACCTTGGGACGCGCGACAACAATGGTGCGCGCGCGACGCGTTTTCGACTCGAAAAGTCCCTCTGCGGGCGCGCACGAACACGACGACACGGATTCGCGTCGGAAACCGCTGTCGAGGTTGTTCGAAAAATAATAATAATACATTAAAAAATTACAATAACGAAAAGTGCAGTGGGTATGTTCTGTACGTCGTCTCGGACGGTTTTTTTTTTTTTTTTTGTTATTATCATTATACATCCTAATCGGAGCGCGTGAAAAGCACACGGTCGTCGTGAGCGACGCACCATCGTGTAATAACACGTTGTTCGGTTGTCCTTTTGTACGTCTTACACGCAAACCCTTCTCCCGCCCCTCCGCGGGTGCTCGCGTCTTTTTTTTTTTTTTTTTCGTCCGCGCGCACTTACCGTCCAACCGCCGTCCGCAATCTCCTGTTCGCAGTACACCTTCAGGTACCAGTACGCCGTACCACGGATTTGTAGATAGTACACTCCGGACTGCTTCATGCCCGCGTTCAGCAGGTCCAGACACGAAAATCCCTGAAAACAAACGCAACGGTTACAAAAACGCGATACATAATCATGACGAATCGCTGGACGTGGAATGTAATAGGGTGATATAACCGCGTTTAACTTTAATTATTACGCTGTATGGACTGTAATAATCATCTTAAACAAACATTGTTTTGTAACTATAGTAGACTTTAATGTAACACGTGTATCGGCTATATTTTTAATCAAGCCCTATGCTTTATGTGCACTCAACTACGTGATTTGAATTATATAATTTCTTTATATTTACGAAACGGTCTTACTATTAACGGGAAAAGGTTAGTGCGTACAATAAATTCACGCGCGGGTCTATGAAATCACTTCGAAATCGTAAGACAAATTGCTACGATTTAAAATGCGTACGTGTTGCTGAACTTGCTGTATCGTTGTGTCAAGGCATGACGAATATCGAAAACAGAATATTAATATACACTATATGTGTACGGACATCGAATACAGAGTGAGTTGGTGCGCATACGACGACGTATTATATGTGTAACCGGTGCCGTAGCTGTTCAACAAGGAGAATACCGTGGTCCGATAAATAATAATATTATTGTGTTGAAATACGAAGTACGAATGTGTGTCCGAACACCGCGATGCCGTCCGACTTTATATAGTTATTATTATTATCAGTAAAAGTCAACGTTTCATTTTCCGAGAGAGTTCGGCTGCTGTCAAATTAGCATAATCTATTACATCGATCGATTAACCGGTGTCGGACAGATAATCGAAAACGCAATGTCCAAACCCAACACTACTCCATTCGTTGCCCGGACGATCGTTTATAAAAAAAAAATCATACCAGCTTTGATTATTATTATAAATATTATTCATATTCTTTCACCGATCTTTTCGCTTGTTTACCAACAGTGGTTTTTTTCTTCCGGTGCAACAGCCGCGTACAATTATTGAAACAGACGATATTCTGAGTGCTATACAGTCGAATAAAGAGTATAACACACGTGCATTGCTAACAAAACGAAAAGTTTGTATGGAAATATAGAACTTGAGGATTGTACGAATAAGTCCGCATACCGGAAGCCAATCCAATTGGTATGCTGCTGCTCTGTCTATTATACGCGAAACCGAGTAATTGAAACGCAACTTGAATTTTTATTCGAGTGTACTGTAAAGTCGACTCAAGATCAAATTACCTATATTTTCATGTTGATACCTCGTGAGTTTTACAGGAATTGAGTGTGTAAACGCTCAAGTGTTCATTTTGCTCAGATTTAGAGTTATAACTAAATCAATCTTAAGAGAATTTTATGGCGAATCGAAATATTTTTGTTATATCTTTATTGTATTAATGTAACAGGTGCATAATTGTGGTTTGTCTTATTCCTCCCATTTTCCGAATCACATCCACGACGAAAGCTTCACTTTTTTTCAGGGGCGTGCAACTACGGGGAAACTAAAAAGACTGTTGACTCGTTATTTTAATAATAATTTGCTTGTCTTTCGAATTAACTCAACAACATTTTATTTTATATTTTTTTGTATCAAAAGTAAATAATTGAGTATAACGACACGTGGGTTTTGCAATAAAAAGGCATACAATTATCCGCAAGTTTAAATTACCTCATGAATGAATGTGTTAGTATGAAGTTATTTCGTCCTGTAAATGATTTACTCTTTGATTTCTCGTTTTAATAAATACTTTTTCGGGTGAGATATGTAAGAAATTTTTTGAGCGTTAACGGAGGACTGGGTCTAAAGTTTCTACAACCTTATTGCGTATCCTCTGAATGATGACCGAGGTCGACCGTATGAAAAAACACCTAGTGATAAAATAAGCATTTGCTGCTATCATGACCTAAGATACAAGATACGTATAAAATAAAAATATCTCTAAAAATATTTTATTGTTATTATTATTAATATACTGGTCACTAGCGGATTTCTGCGGTCGCACCATTTTCAGCATACGTGTTTTGAAATAGTATCTTATTACGAATGGTCGCCACGCATAACTTCGGATGACCTGTCCCTGTTCGGAGATAGAAAGGCGATCACATCAAAGTCTTAATCCAGCCTTCGGTAGTTTCACATGTTCTCACGGCGTCCGCTTTGAATTATGCACACGCATACAATATTGGAAATTATTTACGGCCATATAATGATTTGTTTCTCATACAGCGCGCGTTTTCTTGTCTTCGGCGTGTTATTTGTTTAAAATAGTTATTTGGCTTTTCGCTCGCGAAACCAGTTTCGAACGAGTTACCGTGATCGTGTCTTTTTCCAATTGTTTCTCAATATTGTTGTAAATAATAGATAATAAATGAAACGTGTACAATAAATATTATACATATCATACAGGTGCGTATTTATGTAACCTCCAAATGACAACGGTCGGCCGCTTAAAGACGGGGGCCAGGGACTTACTTACGGCATTATCGAAATAATAAACTCCGATCATAATTATTGCAAATAATAAATATCATTAATAGAAGTCCGACAGGAAACGAAAGATAATTGTTCGCGTTTTTCCTTGAACGCGCATGGGTCAAGATTTTTATTTCTATTCCTGCATTCTATGCATCAAAGTATATTTTTATATTTTTTAAAGATAACAATACAATTTTTCCTTAGCGACTCGTTTCAGTTTATTGCGCGCACTTCGTTCAAATTTCGTGACTGTTCCCACCGATTATCATTTGTTATGGCAGTTTATGAATAGATATGTACGTATGTATAAAACATTTATTTTCCTAACGTTTTGAAAATAATAATAGTGCATTAAATATGATTGATTATGAATTAAACTATAAGGTAAAATCGTATTTCCTATATACTATATAGTAAGAGTTTAACTGATTTTATGATAGTAAGATATGTATAAACGTGTACAATTATTATCAAAATATACAATTTTATGTGCACACAATATAATGTTAAGAACATTTTAAATTTGATTAATTATTCTGTTAAATATCTTAAAAAAAACAATTAACGCGGAATACAGGAATATATTTAATGCAACGAAAATAATTGAGATAATTAATGGATAACCATGGATATTTAATATAATTTGATTCCTTTTATAAATACACAAGTATTATTTGTTAATTTATCGAGTATAAAGTTGTATTTCATCAATAACAAATTGTAGAATTATATAACTTTGAAATATTTATATTTTTTTTACTTTATGAAGAATTTTATAAGGTAACTTTTCTATTCGGTTTTTTTACGTGATTTACATCTTATACATTTACATTTAAAATTTACTTGTATTATACTATATACATATATTATAATAAATTAGACAGAATATTATCCAGTCAATAGCGTGTTTTATATGAGGCAAAATTAATTCGCTTCAATTATATTGCATGCTAAATTAGTGAATTATTAGTAATTTTCAATCAAGTAGCTCAAGGATTGTTTATTGAATACAGAACTCACTCACGTAAAGTGGTACATTGCCTCGTCCCTGTACTTCTTATGTTGCTGTTAGTCTACTATTTTTTTTTCCTTTTTAACAACATTGATCCATTTTTATCATCATTGTCTATTCACTGATAATTTGTCTCCGTTTTTGGTCCCGATGAAATAACAACAAAAAATAGCGTAGAAAGTGTTTATGAATATCCATTAGGTCCGAATATAATGTCAATCGGTTAATCCTAGAAAAGCGTATCGACGTACCGCGCGATCTCTCAAGGTAAAAAAATAAAAATAATAACATAACAAACGTTTATCTATGCACGTCAGCCAATAACTGTAATACATCATAGTACTGCAACGGTACTGAACTGTTTTCCGCAATCTATAATATAATAAGTTAAGCTGTTTAAAAACGTATCTGTCGGGCATTACCCACGTTTTCCTTCCGATGACATTTCGTAAGCTCGACAGAAAAATAAGAACAAATCCAATACAATCTAAATGCATTTACATTGTTATTTTGTACGCATTGGTTTCACAACGATTTTCGATGATATTTGTTCGGTCAATTTTGTAACACTCACCGCGTGCGTTTTCAGAGTCGTCGTTATTATTATTATTATTCTTATTATTATAATTTATTCTGTTGTTCTCTCTAAACGCCCCATTACAAGAGTAAATGTGACCTAATCCGCGTATAACATTCCGAGTGTATACCTACCGCGCGGTGTCCACATGCAATCCAAACATAAAAATCGGTATAATAATTATGATTATACCGTATTAAAACCAGTTCGATGCAGTAGTACCCAGAGTGAATATAGGCTTTAGCGAATGTCATACGCGTCTCGAGATGAAAATAACTCCTTTGAGGAAATTGAGTACATAATGCCCGTGGAAGGTACGCGCACGAAACGTTGTCTTTATAATAATCATCCTTGTATATCTATCGTATAATTACCATTTGAAAAAAGATGAAAAAAAAAAGCAACTTGTCAAGTCTTGATGTCTTAATAATCATAAAAATATTGTACGTGTATTATAGTCTATATATATATATATATTATAATATTATTGTAATATTTATATAATAT
>NW_020272830.1:0-2328 GCF_003268045.1 Sipha flava
ATAGTCAATTAGTGCGATATTACAAACACGTGTCGTGTGTTTTAGTATTCTACGGCCCACGAGAGAGTACTTCTGGGCGGCGGCTCAAACGCGTCCGTTCTCGCGCATTCCCACCACAAAACCTTCACATACACCGGCGCCGGCGCCGCCTATCTCGTCTACGAACGGCGCTGCCGACCATGAAACGGTGACAGTGTTTGTATACAGCGCGTATCGAGTGTTTCCGTTATTTTCCGTATTTGCTGATACAAACACAAAATTTGCGTTTTTGTGTGTACACAGTTTTTTCAGATTTTTGCGTGGTTAAGTAGTATTTTTTTTTATACTGAACTACAGAATCTGATATGGACGCCGTAGATATCTCTCCTGTCAAAAAAAATGCATGCGGAAAAGTAAGTGGTTGCATACGATATTTCTATTGCACATTTTTAATTTTTAAATGTACCTATTGTTTTTTTGTTTAGTTTATTACCACTGGTCAAAAGAAAATCGTTATCAATGTGTATAAGTACAAACTCAACCAACAGCTTGAAAATCCAGGGATGAACAAATTGTCTTTCAGACAAATGATCGTCGAAATTTCAAAAATGACCGGTATTGGGCAACGTACGGTACAAAACACATTGGCCGAGTACAGGAAAGATGGTGTTGTGACATCGCCCAACAAAAAAAAAGGTGAGACCTACAATTATTGAAAAAGTAGACGAATTCGATAAAAATGCCATAAGACAAAAAATTCACAATTTTTTGGAGGAACCGTCAGATACCCACTGTTGCGAAAATGTTAGTTGCCATTAATGAAGATGATTCATTACCAAGCCTTAGTCGAACGTCTTTCCAAAGAATATTAAAAGATTTGGAATTTGAATATGTTAAAAAAAAATCGGAACAGTGCTCTTCTCGAAAGAGAAGATCTAGTAACTTGGCGCCGAAGTTATTTAGATAAAATAAGGCATTACCGAGCACAGAACAGGCCAATATATTACCTGGACGAGACTTGGGTCAATGCAGGTGAGACGCATAACAAGGCATGGCTCGATACTACGGTCAAGTCATCACGCGATGCATTCCTCAATGGCCTCACCACAGGACAAAAGCAACCCTCCGGAAAAGGTAAGCGCCTCATTGTACTGCACATCGGATCAACAGATGGTTTTGTTCCGGGGGGGCTTTTGTGTTTTGAATCCAAAACCAATTCGTCTGATTATCACGATGAAATGAATGGTGATACATTTTTTGAATGGTTCGTTAAAACCCTGCCGTTGCTGAAGGAGAACGCGGTAATTGTTATGGACAATGCCTCATACCATTCCGTGAAGAAGCACAAAATTCCGGTTATGTCTTGGAAAAAACAAGCCATTATAGATTGGCTTGAAAGCAAAGGTGAGGTCGTTAAACATCCTATTGTAAAAAATGATTTGATGAAAAAAGTCCGAAAAATTAGTAACCAGTACGACCAATACGTAATTGACGAGTACGCAAAAGAAAATAATAACCTCGTATTGCGATTACCACCATACCACTGCGAGCTAAATCCAATTGAGCTCGCGTGGTCGTCTGTCAAAAGTTATGTTCGGACGCATAACAACACTTTTAAACTAAATGACGTACTGGAGTTATTAAAAAAAGGTGTGGACCACGTCACTCCGGAAATGTGGACCAACTTTGTTGGACATGTGATCAAAGAAGAAGACAAATTTTGGAACATCGAGCATACAACTGACGAATTAATAGACAATGAACTGGGAGAAGGAGGAAGTCACGTTCTATTGATAGGAACAGGTGATTCATCAAATTTTGACGATTCAGATGATGACTGATTTATTTATTTGTATTTTAATTATTTTGATTTTTTTCGTTATCTTTTTTTTTTTTAAATTTTTTTTTATTATAATTTTTTTTTACTAAATTAATATTATAATTAAGTGTATTATCTTATGTACAATTCTTCATTTTTGTTGGTATACATAAATAAAATTTGTATAAATAAAAGATTGATATTACATTTATATTATTTGCATTGTTATTGTATACATAATATGGTGTGCCAGTCGCTATAAAAAAATAGGTGTTTTTTTCGTAATGTATTACTTGAGCCGGTGTATACAAACCACCGGTTGCTGCTCGGCGGCCGCGGCTGTGATATTATACTTATAATTATTGTCACCAGTCGCGCTTTGGCGGCGACTACGTGTTAGAGTGGGAGAAAATCGGGTCCGATACCGCGGAGCTAATCAGTTGGGATGCGCGAACGAGAAGTACTCTCTCGTGGGCCGCAGTATAGTGGACAAACGGAGTGTATTAATTCATTACGAACCGCGTATTTAT
>NW_020272831.1:0-29586 GCF_003268045.1 Sipha flava
ATTAAAATAGCATATAACTTTGAATATTAATAGTTTAAATAATTTTTTCAAATTTTTAATAATATAAAAATATTTAACTGGAAAGTCGTAAAAAATGAAATAAGGAATAAAATTGTAAATTATGACGAAATCATATACTTTTACATTAATTTTACAAGTAAAATATAAAAAAAAAAAAATAAAAAATAAAAAATAGATAATACTCTTAAATTAATATATAAATAAATAGAATTTTATTAAAATAATTTATCTCTGGTTAAAACGACCAATATGTCTCAAAGAATACTTCCTCTATGTTTTCATATTTAATCTCGATATTATTGACTTTGTTATATCTAACAAAGAAACCGGTTGTTATTTACAAATATAATAAAACTTCAGGCTAAGCATCTATTTAATTCTATGTATAAAATATTTGTTTATTTATGTATTCGTTTTATTAGTCGAATATTTCCAATTAATATAAATTCTGTTTAAACAATAAATACTACTTTGTATACTATACAGGTTAGGTTAATCCGTACTCATTGTTTAATCGTAAAATTAGTATTTATATTTGCGTTTTATACGATACGAATTATTATAATTTTTTTATTATTATTATTATTGAATAAATTAAATGGAAGGTCCAAGGTCATATTAATATGTGGTTTTTATTTTTTATAATTTTGTAGTAATTCATATTTAACACATAGTTTAACCATTCAGTTTCATCTCCTCTTCCACTATATTTTCCGAAATTGAGGAACTGTATTCGGCCAGGTCGGTGATTTTAATCAACTGATTATTTTAAACTTCACGCGATACGAATTATTGTAAAACTGAAAGGGCCTGGTTGAATGACCTGAAAAAATGTATCTAAAATAAATAAATAAATTCAAAACATCTGTTTCACGAAATACTTCCCGTTCCGGGCGACAAATTGCATTTTTTCTTTTTACATTAAGTAAAAATGTATTGTGGACGTAAATATTTCAAAACCACGACGAGCTGTCGCATTCGAAAAACAATTTTCAACGAACGTTGGAGTAATGTATATGACATATGTAATATTAAACATATATGTATAATATATTTTAAACTATTTGTATTTTGTGCAGTATATTATTATTAAGTTATAACTAATACTCGAAGAATTATAAGCTTCTTTGAACCCACTCTACATTTAACCATTTTCACTCACCTCCACTCTATAGCGTATTCGTTTTGTTAATAATTGTATAATCGTTCGAAAATAGCGAAAATATCATGAAAATATTTAGGGTCGGGTTGGGGCCATATTCATCCAGACCCTTCAAAAATCATATGTTGGTTTACAAATCTGCGAGGGATAACTGTACCCTCAAATTGTTCATGCAGAACGTTGATTGTTGCGTTCGTGGTATAGCACGTAACGCTATCCTGCTGGAATCACATGTCCATATCGTCATATCGTCCATATCGTTACGTCCATATCGTTTGATTTTAGTAAAAATAAATCGTTTATCATCGTTCTTTAATGCTCACCATGGACGGTGATAGCCTCACCAACGTCATTTTTAAAAAAATTCGGTCCAATGACGCTGACAACCCAAAATCCGCACCAAATCGTAACATTTTGTGGGTGCATTGTCACCTGGCAAACCTCGTGTGGGTTTGTATCGTCCCATATACGGGTATTTTGTTTATCCGTATACCCATTCATCCAAAAGTGTGTGCTTCGTCACTAAAAATAATTCTTCTATCAAAGTTAGGATCCTCTTCCAAACGCGTTGCAGCTCAGTTAGCGAACAAACGGCAACGTTGATGGTCATTAATTTTAAGCTCCTGAGTTGGTTGAATCTTGCACGGGTGTAAGTCCTGGCGCAAAATTCGTCAAGTTGAAGTCCGTTTGAACAGTTTGAACTCACTGCTCAATCGTATAACTGGCCATGATGATTAGCATTAGTGACTGAATAATATACAACAGCCGAGGCAGAAAAAATCACAAAAGCATCACCCCATTAAGTACTATCAACATCGGCCCGCTGCAAATTAAAAACTCTGTCTATGAATTTACCTTTTGATGATGCGGCTAGTTATCAACGTGAAACTGTTATTAGATACGGAATTTAACACACGTGGTGTTTTGAGAAATTTAATAATAGCGCATTGAACTTTTTTCAAAATGTTGAATGACCTTCAATAACGGGAAACTTTAATGAAATATTTTACTAGCATACGGTATTACTAGAGGTGGAACTAGGAGGTGGAACACGGGGATTCATCCCTGGGCGTAGAGGTGGTGTAATTTTTGTAATTATTAACAACTAATTTGATATTTTTAACTTTGTTAAATACTGTTATTAGAATAAAACTCAATAAGTATGATTGTATATTAATTACTAGAAAAAAAATTCTGGAGAAGAGTATTTGATATTGGTCTACGATAGAGTATAATTTCAACATTTTCCCCGGGCGTAAAAATTCCTAGTTCTACCTCTTGGCATTACATAGTATACCAAGTATAAAATAATTACGTGATATAAATATATAATTATTTGCAACGTCGCTAGTCGAAAAACACGTATTTTTTACAGACTTCAAAAAATACATTGAAACATAATTTATATAGTAGAAATAAAATAAGTTAATTTTTATAATAATATTCCCAACTCAAATTATCTATAACCCAGTAGAATCTAATAGATATATGCAAAAAAAAAAAAGAAAAGAAGAAAAACTGGTTTTGTGTTTTATTCGTTATGGTCTAACAGCATGAAATTAATTAGGATATGTTTATTTCAAAGCTACATAATAACTATGATATAGTCGTAGAGTATTGACAAATAGAATTTAGTTTAAAGTTGTTGGGTTCTATAAATGAATAAATTTCCCATATTGTACTCCACAAGAGATGTGTAAAAAAAATGTAATCAATACATTTATCTAATATGCAGGAATTGTAAATACAGATTTTAAATAAACTATATTTTTAATAAAAAAAAAAGATTAAAAAGTGTGAAAAAATTATATAACTTTGTAATTTCCTTGTTTTTAAATTTCTTTAGTTATATTTAATTTTCTCGGTTGTTTTTTTTTTTTTTTTTACTCATTTCAGTGTTTCTTAAACTATTATTTCCGTGGAGCCTTGAGGTCCCGCTAAGGCCGAATTAAGCCATCCGTAGGCTCTATCCAATGAAAAAATTTAATTTGATAACATGAGCATTTTTGAAAATATTTTTTAACCCTGCATATAATGAACCGTATTAATTATTATTTACTCGTAAATACTTATTCATAAATGTATAATTTATTACAATATTTCTATTGAAAAAATACTTGGTAATGATATGAATTATTTATGTACTCGTATAAGTTTATTTTTTTAAACATAATATATAAATTTAATTTTATTGATTTAAACATGTTTAAAATTACTTATTAGTAATAGTTTATTTTCTTTCATTAATTTATCAAATTTTTTTTTAAAATTAATACTAATATTAATATTAAAAAATTAATACAGTCATAGAAATTTACATTCGAAATATCAAATATTTAATTTTATATAATAAATAAACGAATGAACACTAACATATCTAGCATACATTTTTTTCGGCATTTTGCGTTGGCAAATTCATCAATGACATCATATTTTCTAATTTTTCTCAATGTTTCTGACTATTGATAACAGTGATAATACAAGATAATTTTCCTTGATTGATAGTAGACCTCTGCCAAATTTTAATTCTTTTTAACATAGAAAATTACCGTTCACATTCGTAAGAAGCTCCTAATATCGCTAAATAAATTTTAAAAGCAATATAAACAAATATATACAAGATCCATCTGTTTTATATTTTTTCTCATAATAATCAAATTCTCCTCTCATTGTTGAAAATGTATTAGAAGACTATCATAAAGTTTTTTAACTTCATAAAGTGGCGGTTTTTTTTAATTTTTTCTGGGGGAGGTCCTTTTACATTATTTTATAATATATGAAAACAAAAAATGTTTAACACATTAATAATTTATCACTTTAAGTCTTAAAATGGAATTCTTAATCTAACCAAACAAAATACTTAGCATAACATCTTAGTTACAAGATAAAATATATAAAATATAACATATAATATATCACAACCTAAATGCGTGACCTGAGTGGAAGGTCCAGGTTACGTTCTACTAATGAACCTAATGAACATATTACGACAAAGCATATGGATTACACGCAATAATATTTATCACAATTTTCTTAGACTTCAAAGAAAACCATGTGAAATTCAAAATCTACCTATTTAGAAATTTTTCGATCAATCTCCATAATTGTTAACGATTAAAATGCAGTAGTTGACATCGAAGAAATTTATACATATATATATATATTTTTAACGAAATAAGTGATGATACTCTTGATGGAACTGAGAAATCACAAAAATTTAACATCAACAATTCGTCGTTAAATCAATTTACATTAAATATAATATTTCTACAGTTGAAAATGCTTTCATATTTACTGATGGAAAAATTGATATTTTTTGAGAAAAATTGATTCACGATAATTAATCTATTTTAAATACCTTACGTATATGCAATACATTATCCACAAATGCAAGTTATGTTAAAAAATTCTAAAATGACGTTAAATAAGAAAATATTGTGTATTTATTCCGTTCAGAGTACTCGTTCACTTTTCAAGGAACTCTATATAGGCAATCGTAACAACAATTTAAAAAAAATAAAATATCCAAAATAATTCCTCTTAAATAACAATATCGATAATAATCGATAGCGTTTTCCAATAATCACATATTAGTACCCATAATATGCGAAAATATTAATTCGGTTGCCACATGATAATAAAATTAAAATACTGTTCAATGTGAACCAACACAATGTACTCGATAACTATGAAATTTGTATTAAAAAGAGAAGAACTCAATTTTTCCAATGTAGCGTCATTATTACATTTTTAATTGTTTAAATCAATACATTTTTAAGTAAACAAACGAAGAGTTAAAAAATTGTTAATATATAAAATTGTATTAGTATTCCGTTGGAAGACAAAAAGGGTAAATAATTAATCCTAAAATACTTTGTCGGATTATGTGCTTCGTAGAACATATTATAGTTTTTACAATCGAAAAATACGACATCAGTAAATTCATCGATGAACACGATAAGTAAAAATAAAATTACGTGTACGCAAAATAAAAGTCATGTACGCATATTGTGTTGTTGAACTCAACAATTTCTACAACGAAGGCGGAGTTGTATCAGGTAAAATTCAGAATAACCAAATCGACATGCGTTTTGATATATATCTGACACAATAGGTTCTCGATGATTCATATTTTAAGAGAAACGTGCAAAGTCAAAAAATTATAGAATTTCGGATTTAAAGTATTTGAGAATTTCGATAATATTTCTAGAAGAATTTCTTTTTTTTTTGAATCTTCAATAATGTACCACAGTAGATGTATAATGTATGCAAATTCGCAAATATTTCATAATTGATAAGAACATTTTACAGTTAGATTGAATACGTATTTCTGTATTATAATATTAATGGTATAATCCTACTCGGAAAAAGTGTTAATATTATACAATTCGGATGCAATTAAACTCTTATTTGCCTATGCTATAAAGCGTCGCGCGCCGATAAGAATAATAATATTTATACAGTTAATTTTTTTTAGAAAACGTTATGCATGCATTGTGTTTATAATTTATACACTCATATTATGCATTTATACTATTAATATTTCATATAATTTGTAGCTCAGTGTTTACATATATTCTAGAGGAAAACGTTTAAATAATATTTTACGTAAAATGTAATGTTATATTTATTTTTAATCATTATAAGGTACCTTCACATTTCACACGTTTAATTATTCCCATTGTTCAACTTAATAATATCATATGTGCAACGAAGTGGATGAAATATATAACGATTGAGATGTCTATATAGATGTATATAGGTTTGGTGAAAAAATATTTAGTTTTTAATTTTGTATTATACTAGGTAAAAGGTACTCGTATTACAATAGACAGTTTACAGGTTTAAAGAGTGAACTGGTTTTGTATCAATACGTTTTCCTTTTCTACGCCAAAAGTTTTATAAATCAAATTTTTAAATTGAAATGTTCACAGAGTGATTCTTAAGGACATATTTTGTTGATCTTATCCTAAGTTCATTTAAGCCAAAAGCATAACTTAAAATCCTCTTTTTAAATTTTTTTTTTTTTAATATTTGAAAATTGTGTCAATTTTTGTCTCGTAAACATTTATATTCCATACGGTAAAATTAATCTAGTTTTATTACTTGTAAACTTATTTCAAAATTGATTTAAGCCATTGTATATATATTCGAATATTTACAAGATTTGATCGATATCATTTGTAACATATAAAGCCTGTTAAGTATCAAATTCAGCACAATGCATTGTTCATCAAAAATGTATGATTATTATAATTTATTTTTTATTTTCATTATATTTAATAAAGCATTTGACATTGTTTTTATAAAAAATAAATGAATACTTTTGTATTGAAACTTTCCAATTTTAATTGTATTAACTGAGATATTAAAATAAAATATTATATTTTACCGATCTTCGCTTCAAAAATACCTCTAAATATAATTAATGATGTATATAATAATGATTCACCATCGCTTTTGAATTGAAAAATGATGTTACTGGATACCGTTTTCAAAAGTTCAGGAAATTTACTATGACTGTAAATCAATTATACTCGTACACACCGATGTAATACAATTTCTGCAGCTGATTGCACTAAATGTTCATACAATGTATTTTATGAGGGTTAATCGATGTTTATTTATAATAAATAAATAATTTTGAATTAAATTAGGTCATGGAGTTGAGACTGTGGTGCAAATAATTTTTCTTGAAAAAATATCTACAGAACTAATAACGTGGTTTTGATAATATTAATATGTTTTATCATGTCAATATAAACTCATTCAGCTCCGACTACTGAATCTAAAATGAATTTAAAATTAAATAAAAATAATATTTTTGATTATATTCTAATAATATATTAAAATATAAAGAGAAAATAATTACGCTATATTGCGGGGATTGAGCTTTCACAGGGATACCGAATTTCTTAGGCAATTAGGGAACATACACGGTTCTATATACTTAAAGAAACGTTAAATGATTCCATATAACATGGTATTAAACATTTCGAATGATTTTACTCTAGCATTTTTAATTTGTGTACATGGTTTAAAGCTGCTTTTTGTACGACAAGATAAGTTTAACTAAGTGATAGCTTTTTTTCTCTTAAATTTTTAAGAAGGTTTTTTTCAACGGATGTACGTTTTAAATGTATAAAATTATATACTCCGTATTTTATATATTTTAATAACATTGTGTTATGTTAAAAAGCTTTTATTTTGATACCGTTTTAACGATAAAAATGTCAGTGATATAAAATATAATTAAGGCTATTATGAATAGAAAATGATCAAAAATATGTAATATATAACGCTGAACTTAGTTGAAAATCGTTTTTGAAAACAAAAAGTATTGCTTTTAGCCGTCTATTTACGATTATTTATTTGTCAGCTTCAAAGAGTTTTTTACGACCTGCGAAATGTATATTAATATAATATGCATTTAATGCAATTATAGAATAATTATTACTTTCGCAGAACAACAATTTAGACATTATAGCTCTCTATGGTCATGATAATTATATAGACACAGTGCCTTAGGTCAGATTTTAAGCACCCTGCGTCAATCTAAAATAATTACGGCCATGTTACTTCAGCGTTTTATAAAACACAATTATTTTAAGTAGGCTAATACATGTTGACTATATTATGTACCTACAACATGACGTATCGTGTATACACTTTACACTGTATCTCACTATCATACAATCAAATGGTATGTAGTTTAATCCTATAAATTTAATAAGCTCATAAGTATTTTCTTTTTTTTTAATCAATATACAAATATATATATATATGCTTTTCCATTTGTCACGGGTGAATGCCGTGATTTATTTTTGTCCATCTCAGCCTCCTTGACGTCAACATTGATGATAGTATAGAAGGCATAAAATGTTCGAGACATAGCTATAACCAGTGTTGGGAATAGATAATGCGAAATTTATCTAGCTGAAGATGAAAGATAATATGTCCAAATTCATCTAAAGATAATAGATAAAAAAAAATTAAAATATCTAGATAAAGATAAAAGATAATTTCATATTTATCTAGATTAAAAAAACAAGATATTTTCAAAAAATGTTATTTTTTGGTCAATATTTCATATTCTAATAATATCTATGACGACTCAATTATAATCATTATTACTAATAGGTATCTAGGTATTTAATGTTTATTGTAGTAATGTAGTGTACCATTAAGCAGTATTTATATATAATGTATAATATGATATGATGGTTAATCACTAAAATATTACAAAAAAAAAAAAAAAAAAAATGAAAATTGCTCTGTACGTATAAGGATAAATGCAGAATACATAAAAAATTATTTTAAGTTAACAATATTGTTTTCCATATAATATTAATTTGATAATTTTCATTATTCTATAAGTAGTTACGACTTTACAGGTTCCAAGTGTGAAGTAATGACTATTCAGCGTATGAGTTACATGTGTATACTAAAATTTAATACCTACTATATTTGGAACTTCCATGGAAAAATAAGAAATTAAGTTAAAAAAATACCAAAAATATTTTCCTGACATGAAAATACAAACAAAATATCATACCAAGAAATAATAATTACATATTAATAATACACCAGTTATGATTATGAATACAAAATCTGTATGTTTAAAAGAAAGTCGTTATTTACAGAATTTATAATTCAAGAACGGCTGGACCGATTTTGATGATCTCTGATTTCTTGAAGTCGTCTCCATACATGAATAAAAATAACTCTAATCTTGGCAAGAATACAGACAATTATCTAGATAAGTAAAAATTTTATCTTAGATAAGTAATTAGATAACTTAGCGTTATTTATCTAGATAAGATAAAATATGACAAATTTATCTAGATAAGCCCCAAAACTGTTATAACTATAACCTATCCAATTGAAATCAATCATACGTCGTAATACATTTTGTTGGATCATCTGTATTAATTATAAAACCAATATTAGAAGACAAAATTGAATGTCTCTTGCATGGGGATTTGAACAAAATCCCAATAAAAGCATGTAAGTTCACTGCACTCGTAATTCACGGCTAAGACTTCCGATGACACTGGAATTAAATTCAACTGGATCGACGCGAGGCTTTGACAGAACAACCCGAATTGAATTTGTACGTTTAGCCCGCACGTTTTTGTAATGAAATTACCAAAAGGCAATCAGATGATCGATTTTGAAAATATAACAGTTTTTAGATAGTTCGGGCTCAACCGATTTATGTGCGTATGAATGACGATCGTATATTATATTAAGATATAATTAAAAAAAAATAATAATAATAAATAAAAATAAAAACCGTTCTCCAGAGGCAAACAATTAGAAGTTCCTATGATTGCAAGACGCTTACTGCAATATGGTAATCTTTTGACGAATGTGATATAATATTATGATATCTAATTGTTATTATATGTTTTTAATTTTTATCGTTTTTACATTAATATTCTATCGTTTTATCGTTCCTTTTGTTATTATGCACACAAGAAAATTTAACAGTAACTCTCACTTATAAGAGATTGCGCTACCTCACTGCTAATTCGATCGACTTATGTTTAGGAGGTTATATAATCAATCGTTTATGCGATGACCACAGAATGCCAATAATGATGATTATTATTTTCAGACGAACTAAAGTTGAAACAGTTAAACAGTTGAACTAAAAAATAAATACATTTTCAGATCTTTTATTCAAAAGTGATTTGAAAAACAAGTGAAATTCTATGTTTTGTTGGTGGAAAAATAAAAATTAAAATTTACGACACATTCAAAAATTAACTAAACATATTTATTTTGTCTCGTACGATTTAAATATTACTGTTTATTTGGAAGAATGCTTATTACTAAAAGTTATCACGATATATACCCTACTACGTGGACTACCATTTCAAACGTTTTATCTAAAATGTTATACATTTTAATTTCTGGTACACTATTTCTGGAACTTAATTAGTTTTATTTATTAACATTTAGATTGATCGCTACGAACCGACGTTAGTCGATCGGTTGATTCGGCTATTCGTAATTTATTCCTATTAGATTTAATTTATTTCCTATCGAACTGCGCCTCTTTTAGCAATTAATTACCATCAAAGCAAATGACGAGTGAATAGTAGAGCTCTGCACGATCTGGTCTAGACCAGACCGGACCATGATCCGGTTTTTTTTGATCTTTGAGTTTTACAATTGAATATGGTCCGGTCAGGTTCCGTCCCCTTATTTAAAAAAAAAAAAAAAAAAGAAAAAAAAAAATAGTCCAATAAGATAATAATGGTCTTAATTTTGAACAACAATTTAATATGATTTTACGTTATATAATAAATTACATAGTAAAATAATATCCAACTTAATATGTTATTTTTACACAGATTATAATGTTTTGGGATGCCAAAATAATTCGTCGCGTTTCTGTATGGTTTTATTGGTGACATAATATTTACTTAATATAGCATATTGATCGAGAAATATACTTCCAGTTTATGAACACGAATTATCTTATCTGACATCTGTAGTATTTCCAAATGTATAAAGTATATATTGTGGACAATTTTATAATTATGATTTTATATTTTATTTTGAAAATGTTACGTCTTGATGTAGTGAGTGAAAATTTAAGATCATTAATATAATCCTCATTTGATAAGTAATTATTTTTAATTATATATTCTCAACTCAGACAAGAAAATTTACAACCTATTAGTTAGCACTTACATATAAAATTATTTTATATAGCTATTAATTTAATTAAAATTTTAATTTGATTTAATTTTTAATTTTTTTAAGGGGGCTTTAGTTGGATTATTTTAACTTCAAAACAAATTATATATAATATAAACTTTTAAAATTAATATATTTAATATAATAATATATTCAGAGACTTGGCTAAAATAAATAAGTTGTATAGGAGTGTAAGCGAGACTAATTATGCTATATGGCTCAGAGTGTTAGGTGGTTGACAGGTTAATAAAACAGAGTATGAGTGTTGTGTAAATGAGAATGCTTATATGAATGATTGGAGTGACAAGAGAAGATAGAAGAAAGAACGAACATGTGAGAGTTAGTATTCGATGTAGCGCCGATAATGGACTATATGCGAAATCGCTGGTGATTTAATTCAAAGTCTTTGCATTTAAGCACGGCCGTCATAATTAACTCAGCCACGACTAACTCTTTGCTCTATATTTATATTAAATCGAAACTTGTTACTTTATTTCCTATGAAGTATAGAATATATTTAAGAGCATTCAATTCAATGATATTTAGTATGGTCGGGTATTAAAAGACTTGTGTGTATTGCATTAAATTATTTCAACAACATAATCACAACAGATGTTGATTCATATTGACTGAACGTGTAGTATTCAAAAGTACGTAATATAATAATGGATAAATTCATGGTTGGGTCTTCGGTAATAATTATCGGTCATCACGATGTTTATGATAAGTATTGGAAACAATTTAAATACTGGTTTTGTGTAACGTAATCAAATTAGTTTTATCGAAATAAAATTATTGGGAATTACTTTTTTCCCCTTTCTGCGTGTGGCCCAATCGCGTAATGTTTACTCATTCAAACCCGTTGATCGTAATAATAATATTAATAACACTCGCATCTTAAATTATATCATTAATTTTTAAAAATCTATCATAGATATATAACTGATATTAAATTAGTGTGCGGTGGCTACTATGTTATTTAGAAACTATAAAATAATTGGATTACCATAATTTTTAATGGTATACAACAGCCAAGAATAATGAGTACACATATACAACCTGAATATTGATCGTGGTCTCGGCTTCGATTTATTACGTGCACCTATACACGTCATATTTCAATTTGTTTGTTCAAAGTTGCAAATTGATTTTCTCGAGCAAAATATATTTCACAGAATGAAAGTATAATAATTATTACGCATTATAGTATTGGGTTGGATAAAATAATTGATAATTTAATACGTAGCAGATTATATAATTTGAAAACGTTACAATGGTAGTTCGATTGGGCTAAGTTATTCCAAAACGTCTCATACAACACAAATCCATATTACTATCCGAGCACGGGGACGCGGAAGTTACCACAAATTCTAATCGTTGTGTATGCTGGCTTGCTAATATTATGCTATTTCGTCGAATCATTTAAAAACAACAGTTCACAGTAACTATTCATACACGATTTAAACTAAACAAATTCTGAACATTGCTTGGTTAAAAATTTAAATTAAGTTAGAACGTCATAGGTTGTCAAAATAAATGAGTAACCGCATTACTTAACTGTCTTGGTTAGTAAATTCAAACTTGTACATCACTTGTATAACTCAGCTTATATTGAACGTGTTTTATCTGCTATTGTCATTTATCTCGGTTTAAACTAATTGCATATAAAGACAAATAAATTAAGTCGAGTCTTGAAAAATTGTGAACCATCATTGTTTTATACTTATATTTGATTTCATGGATTGACCTTGAAAACTACAATTTAATAAATTAGTAGTATGTGGAACATCCACAAAAAATTATTTACTTACTGTAGGAATTTTAGGTATTACATGTATTTGTGATGAATTGTGATCTACCTACTTTCAATATGTTCATTTTTTCTAACTGAACTTGAGGAAATTAAAACTACTTACTTATGTAAAATTGAAATGAAGTATTATAACCAATTCCTTTGATTTAATATCTACCTAGTTCGTGTGCTATAGAATTATGATTTTACAGATTTTTCAATTGTTCAGAAAATGTTTAAAATTCAAAAAATGTGACAACAAAATGTACATCAAACCCATTTATAACCAGAATCAGTTAAAGTCTTTTTGTTGTAATAATTATGTTTAATAATAGTCAATGATTATTCTGTTTTGATACAATATGATTAATAAAACAATTAATATAACAGATATAATAATCATAATTATGATAAATTTATTTGTTCTATGATTTTTGGACTGCATATAATAGGGTTTAAAAATTAATTATTCTTTGTACTTTCTGGAATTACAATTAAAATTTAAGACCATATTGCGTATCATTATCTTCAGTTAAGCTCTGTCGGTTTCTCTTTGTATGTGCTTATACGTGTACTAATACTAACAATTATTTTAGTGTAAAATGTTAATTACAACGGATTTAAAGTATCTATCTATTTTAATAACCTTTTCGGTAATTGTTGGTAAATTCTAACAACAAATTATTCGTATGATTCTATATTCTCAAGTCATCTTTTAATTTTGATGTTTTGACATGCTACAACAACATTATACATTTGTAGTGTTGATTATAGAATAATACTATAATCAATGGTTGTATCGAATAACCCCAAGTATTATAAAAATCAAAACAATGGATCTAAAACTGAGTGAACAATAGTCTCATAAAAATACAACACACTATTTGTAGACCGTGGCACTCATCGTGTTAATTTATTACACTTAGAGGATAAATTGCTTTTGGTCAAATAATTTTTTTTATATTGGAATAAAGCAAAAAGGAGGATTGTTCTTGGAATTGAATGAGAGTACCTGCTTTCGAATCAAATTTTTTGTAAAAATTCAGGACCCAGTTGACAACTGTATTTGAGATTTTATAAAGAAAAAATAATAAAACAAACAAATCGTCTAGGTTTTAGTGTATAATTTAGGATAAAACCGACGAATGTCGCAACTTTGTTGATTATATAAGTTATGAATAATTACCGGATTTAATTCCATTGAAAACGCATTAAAACTGCATATTAAATTTGTATAATTGCACCAAAAAATATGTAAAAATTGCATAATGAATTCCACTATAAAAATGGAAAAGTTAAAATATTAGATATAGGAGTATATTAAAAAAATATTAGATAAATGTTACTTTTTTTTTAATTAAAACTGAAAATTAAATATATTTATAAATTCTGTTCATTAAAATTCAATCATCTATCAAAAATCTATTAAAATATGTTTATAAAAGGAAAAACTGCGTTCTATGTCTACACTAGTTATTAGTGCATATTTAAAACAATCCAATAAGATATCTAAATTAACATCTGCCGTACCTAATACGATTTTTTAGTAAGACTTTATAGTCTTATGCACTTCATTTTTTTAGTTGTATGTAAATGCGGATGGAAAAAAATGAACATTATACAATCTGCGGCAATATATATTATGTATTATATATTTTCATTGTTAAAAAAACTTGGGTATTCTCAAATTAAAAAAAAATTTGGAATATTGAACGGAGAAATAAGTGACGAAAATGAAAGCATTGTAGAGTTATTACCTGGAGATATATCTTGTTTTAAATATGCGCTAATAGTGACGAAGAAAAATGTTTTTCTATGTATAAATCTATATACTACTACTATCTATATCTATATACTACGTAACAACGGTATAAGTTTCCAGTTTAATAATCTGAAATCATATTTTTTAACTTCGTGTTGGGATTTATTCCAAAATTAATATTTGTTGTTGTTAATTCTGAATTTAAATAATTCATCAATAGTTATTTATTTTTTTAATTTTTAAATAACAGTAAATTGCAATAGTTTATATTATGTTAAATATTGTAATGATTTTTTTGCACATTTTTTAATTTTCGTGTGTATCAATATGTGCTTTTTCAACAATATTTTTCGCATAAAGATTCAGAAAATAACCCAGGACACGTTTGTTTTGTGTGTATAGAAATGTAGTAAAGTTCTCTGTATTTTTACTAGTTTATTAATTAAATACAGTTTCTACAATACGGAATTGAATTGAAATGTTAATCTCACTAGTACTTTTTAATAATATGATGTATCATTCATACATTTCGTCGGTTTTATTATTCAAATGTTCAGCGCTAATTAAAAATCAATACGGTATCAGTACGGGACCGTGTCAAAATTATGATTTGTTAAATAACCGTTTGTATTATAATTTGCAATGTATATGACATAATATAGAACGATTACAGACACATATTGCAATGCTCGACGTCGACTTTTCATTCTGGTTTCAGGTGCAATGCAACAGTCGTGTTGATATATCAACTATTTTGTTTCCTATAACTTTTGATAATACGTATTGTTGAAAAAAAATAATAAAAAAAGAAAACGGTACCTTACACACAAATAGTATGTGCTCGACCTGTAATAATATTGTATACGTATATAGTTTCATAATTATTATGGTTTCGATCTAGTTTCCACTGGTTCGGGTACTGACAGTCATAATAACGATACTCTCAGACCACCGCCATCGAGTAATTTATTATTACCGATGTGAAAAAAAAAAAAATACAAACTAAATCAAACCTTGTTAACTCCCGCGCGTACAGTTATTAAATTGATGCACTTTGTATACGCATACATACAAATACGTACCCAATAACATAATACGTAAATGTCTACGATGACGTGTACATATGTATTATGTACACAGGGAGTTAAATAAACAAAATATTGGTACAACTATAGGCTAAATTATAGTTACAGCTTTAGTTAAAAAAGTTTAAAACTTTAGTATAATTCTTGAACTTTAATAGTTTTAATAATTAATTAAAAATAATAAATAACCTGACGAATAATCATCAGTTACAATTATTAAAAATATATTTTGCTATTTTTTTTTATTTATTTTTTCGTTAAACCGTGTTTGAATTACCTAGAAATACGTTTGGTCGCATGGTCTTACTCGTAAGTAATGTTTCTGCAACTTACACTATGCGGGAAATGGTCCTCATGTGTATTAAAAAGTTACACAACCGCATTTTATGTGACCCAAGAGCTAATTCAAAATTATATTTTCTCAACTGAGTAGAGTTTATACTTTTCACTTTATTAAAATTTAACTATAAGCTTAAAAATATAAACGTATGGTTTTTTTTTTTATAATTATACTGAACATAATCATATTAACTTACATCAACTAAACTCGCATTATTTTCTATTGTATTTCATACCAACAGTTCGCTTATTAAACTAAATCACTTTAATATTGTAATGAACAATTCTCATCTCGACCGTTTAGTCAGTAAATAAAATAGAGCTGAGTAGGGTGTTAGCATTCATTATAACGTGAAACAAAAAAAAAAAAAAAAAAATAAAAAAAAATATAAAATAACTTGAGGAACATAATATGGAATATGTATCGTTAAACTAAACAATGATAATGCGATTCACGTACTGAATCGATATAAACTTTAAAATCGTCCATAATGAACGTTTGAAAATCTTGAATCGTTGAAAAACCCTGTAAAGTTTTAACACTAATCGGTAATAAATTAGGGGCGACTCCATCCCCGTTCCATAACGCATGTTTAAACTGATGAAATTCCATAATAGTTATCGTATTATTTTCACGACAACCATCTCGCGGGCGTGTGCGTATGCGTGTGCGAGTAGGCCTCGGAAAGAAAAAACTCACTAAATCCACACACACACATACAGACACGCATCCAATCCGATGTAATATCTTTTCGACGTGAGTTGATGTAGGTCAACGCTATACGTACTACGTACATACTACGTATTATAATAAACTATGCAGACGTTACAATATCGTTATAAAGTAATATCGATCGCTAATAATATATACGATATTATTATACGTTGTAGTAGGCACCGCGTGTGTTATTACAAAAGTGCGTTTAATAATATTATTACGTTACGGCGTCGGTTGCCGTACGACAAGAGACGTTGATGACATAGTAGGTACAAAGTAATAACATGAAACCGATCGAATATAAAGCAGTTGAGCAAGACTGGGGAATTGAAAGAAGTTAAAATTCATTTCTGTTTTTATTTAAAAGTTACGAGTTAAGTAAAAAAAAAAAAAAAAAAAAAAAAATATGGCTTAACTAGGTTAAAATTAAGCTATTTTGTTTTTTTTTTTTTTTTACTATACAATACAACATTTATTAAAAACTGTACTCATGAACGTTATTTTTATCCCTGTTGAAATCCAAGAATAGTGACTATTCAATACTTCCACAATTATTTTTATCGAGAGTAAACATTCGCTCTTAAAATACTTAATCAAATCAAACGTAACTCAGTATTTTATTTGTCTTCATCTTTGTTTAATCCAACTTTATAAGTCGGTAACGCCAAGCCTTGATATTTAGTCGAGCTCCGCAGCGTAATATTTACTTTGTTTTAACTCTTGTACGCCGCACGTTGGCGTACCAATCTAATAACGTACGACGTACGATCCGTTACTCAACACGCTAATATTATTTGCTATTTTCGGTTCCACGGTCCGTTGCATCAAACGCGGTAATTGAATCTGTGACTATTGCAATAATTGTCATTTGCTAAGCGGTACACGCACTTTACTCGGTATAAGTAGTAATTTCATCGGTCATTACGGCTGCGCAAGTACGTAAAATCAAGTACGTTTCTATCGTACACAAATCGTTTTCGACCGAATACATATCACGTCTGCCTGTTAACACTTTGTCTCCTTGACCGTTTTTGTTTCTAATTAATCTTGGACAGATATTGATTATGGAATAATTGTTTTCGAGAAATCGGAGCGAACGCAATGATGGTTAGGTGTGCACTTTTACGGGCGTGAACTTGATTTTTTCAAACTTATAAACAATTTCTGACAGCCGGACTTTAATTTCATCGGATATCGAAAACATAGTGTACCCATAAAATATAGCATAATCATACTTAACGTTTGCACATAATAAAACAAATTGAAAATTGAGGTCGTCAATCATGAATGAGTTAAGCGGTAGGTCACCGTGATGTGTACAGTTTGTAAACACACTGATAAAGTTGGTACCTTCGATCTACAATATTTATTGATTTCGCACTTGGAATTTTATTTTATGTTAACCTTAGGTGGTCGAAATAATTTCACAGTGCTGATGGTCCATGCGATCTAACAATCGTATCAATAAGTGATCATAAGTAGTATATTATCAAAACACTTAATTCAGTACATTTTGGCGAGAATTTGTTGGTAATGTACACGACCGCAATAGAACCGTTTACCGAACAATTCCGACGTTCACGTCATACGGTAGTACATAATTATATATTTTCACGCAGTGATCGTTGGATTGGATTTCACGTGCGCACGTTGAAAAGGAGAACGGAATAATTTAAACGACGTCACCGGTTCGTAGTAATATTTAAAATTTTATTAGATTATTTTTGCACAAACAAAAGGATGATAGATTAAAAGGAACGTAGTGTAGAGATAGAACAGATGTTCATGAATAAGATGAATTTCAATACATATATTTTATATATACATAAACGTTTAAATATTGTCTAATATATCATTAATAAGGTAAAAAAAAAGACAAATAACTACACAGAGTTCGTCTAATAATACTAAATAATATTCTTATACACCTATATATATAATTATATATACGGCACATTTTTTTTAAATATATTTACAAAAATAAATACATTTTTACATTTATAATTTTATGCCTTCTGATTCGACAAAAAAAAGAAGAAAAAAAAATTAAAATAAAAAAATTGGTTGTTATATTACCATAGACTTACTAAAATTCGTTTTAAGGTGAATGAAAAAAACAGAATAGTAATGGTTTTGAGCCTAATTTAAAAACGCCACGATGTTTTGTCGATGGTTTACTTCCAAATCTGTTCTTCTTCTTTTACTAACATTAGATTGTTCGCGCTCGTTGTTTATGACACCAAAACATCTTTTCGTCGTTCAAACGGCATTGACGACGGGCAGTGGCGGAATAACGGTGACCTTTGGTTTGATTAACATTTGTGCTTTCTTCAGCGTGTAATCCCATCCTCTCCAACGGAACCACACGATTCCTAAATTATAAATCGCGTTTTATTTCGTGCAACTAGGTGTAGATAGTTCTACGTTATTATCGTATAACACAACTAATTAATTCCCATACAACCATTAAAGTTTGGCTCACGAGTCGCGCACCTATTCCGTTATGTGTGCATACTGTGTGCGCATATTTAATTTTAATCTGATTACAATACCCGAAACATTCGTAACAACGGTTATGATTAATTTTAAAATACGTTACGTGTACGCATAACTAGGTTCAGTGTACTTTGAAGATATTACTTTCTCGAGTGCAGACCGTTTGCCGGTCGGTTTTGAAATACGTTGAAAATGTCTTTTTAAATTAAACAAATTTTCACGCTAATGAATCCCTCCGCATCGAAGTGAACAACTAACGGGACAAATGTATTGACGGTTAAATTATAATAATAATATATTTCTTCAGCGCACAACAAATTATTACGTAAACGAATTCGAAAGCATTAATTATTTGATTAAGATTAAAATGTATATTACTCGCGTATTGCATCGACATTCCTCGTACAAGTATTCTGTCCGTTGGGTTTGTGTTATTTTTAGACTACCTATTTTCTTGCATTATGACGTCATGCGCTTTTCTAATCGGCGAACCATAGCGTGCGTGGTCAAACGATTCAAATAAAATGTACCCAAATCGATTACAGTTTTACTAATACGTTTTTCCTCGTTTAGAAATATTAAATACGATAACACTATAAATGTACCGAGTTATGCCTGAGGTTTATTGTTAATAAAAACATAATTCGAGTTTAACTGGTTGTGTTTGTAGTCAACGATCACACGGTTTTTCAATGCAATACCGTGAAACGTTCATTCATGATTATTGTGCTGCCTATGTTCACCCCTTTTTACCTTGTCTGGCCGTTAAGTCTTGTGGATCGTTCAAATATAATCCGTTGAGTCCTCTGCCACACGACTTCCACCACCATCCTCCTTTCAACATCGACGCACAATTCAAACTTGATCGGTCATTATCTCTGAAGAACAAAAAAAAAAAAAAAACGTAACAAGTGTTATATTGTGTCGACATATTTTATATTTTAGTAATTTATTGCGCTATAATATCGTTTTTGACCCATCACAAACCTGTTGTACGTGGAGAACGGACTGTTATTGCTTCCATACCACGGGTCGTTCAATGAATCTCCCGCGTTGCCTTCGTATCCGTCGATTTCCAACTTGTAGTACTCAGATTCCGAGTAAATTTTGAAATGAGAGTATTGAGCGTATCTGAAAAAAAAAAAACCGACAAACTCGATTATAACACATACAATACATACTATACATAGTTTATCTTGAGTACATTTTTTTTTTTTGACTTTTTGTACAGTAATATTTATTCAATATCACTCTCTATGAAATAGAAACCGTATATTTTTCACCTTCTATTTCCTTCGAAATCTTCCAACTCGATCCTCAGCATGTATTCGTCGTTGCTGGTCAGCATATAAATGTTTTCATTTCCCATCCAAAACTCCTTTGTGGGATCGCCAAATCCGTTTTTATAATCGGTCCAGTCTCTGTTGAAGTTTTCACGTATCGGGTCACCGATATCGTCTCTTCTTTGAATGACCTACAACATTATAAATCAGCTTTGTATTTAATCATAATAGGTAAGCGAGAACATAATATGATGATAAAATATTATATTTTATCATAAACTATATATATATATATATATATATATATATATTTTATCATAAACTATATATATATATACATATACATCGTTCGAACAAAAATAAAGATAATATGGGTAATCCGGACACATCGATTTTTTAGTCATAACTAGAACTAAATGCTTAAACAATAATTGTTTCGTTAAAATTGTTATGACGTTCGTATAATATGATATTCAAGGTTTTGGTTTAGTTAGTAATTTAAATATCTTGTAAACTGTATAAATGCACTATGAAACGGGAAATTAATTTACATAATGCGTAAACACAGACAAGAAGAAAATTCAAACGAAATTATTTTTTCGAAACTAAACTATTGTAAGGAACCAAATATGTATCGTGAAACATATGGTATTGTTTACACGTACGTTTAATAATTTTGATTGGGACAAAAACTTGAAGGAAAAAAAACGTTGACGACGATTCGAGAAAGAGCATTAGGTATAAAAAATAATAAATAATACCTAAATATTGTTCAAAATTGTGTGTTAGGTTAGTTTAGTTCAGGAAAATGTTTCTATTATAATATAATAGGTGTACCAAACAGTGTTGAGTTTTGAATTTTTGTCGTATGGTAATTTTTAAATCGTATAATAATTCTAACGGTTCGAAGTTTGATGTTAATGCTATCATGATTGGTCATTTAAATATAATATTATTAAATATTAGGCGGCAGTATTAGATAATTCGAGCGTTTATGCACGAGTGCGCTAACGCAATAATATAAATTACATGTACACGTACGACCAATAAGACAGACCAGATGAGCGTTCATTGGTCGCGAGCATTTGACACGTAAACTGATTAATTATACTTTCTCGATTATATATTTATATATTATACTTTGGAGAAAAAAAATGCTTTTAAATAATAACGCGTAAAAATTTTGATTTATTACACTCTGTACTTTATAGGTACGTATATATATATATATATATTATAATATATTTATATGTATGTGCGTACACTGTATACATCTGCGCATATTAAACTAAAAATAAAAACAATTCGCTCTATTAATTGATATTTTTCTAAAAACTATTCATAAAAAAAATCCACCAATTTATAATATTTGTAGCCCGTAAACTGTATAAATTTATTATTACAAAATAACTATTTGAAATGGTTTTAGAAAAAAAAACATGAAAAATATTTGATTTCACCCATAGTGGAACGTGCATACAAAAACCATATAATATGTAATTATATTGTGCGTGTGTGTGCACAGTACGTATAGTAAAATTGGTTCAAATTTTTCCCAACACACATATACAGGCCAATATTATTATAATCGCATGATACACATTTCTGCGCGAATACATATAATCAGATGCACGATAGCACGATAGTATTACCAAATACAGTTTTACTCCGTTAAAGAAAATGGGTAATCGCGTGTGGATTTATATTATATGCATACGAGAACGAGCAATATCGGTTGTTGTCGATTGTAATTATTACTTTTTACGTACGATCGATGTTCGTTCACGTATAATAATTAATGTTATAACATCGTGAACACGAGCGTTGCAGTAACAGTATACGTCATGATCAGGGAAAGGATTACTACTTTTTTTTCCTTTTATCGACCCTAAAAGATTTTTTCCAAAGTGTTTCGTATAATTTATTATCTATGAATGATGCATATTCTACAATTTATCTTTCATCGTTTTGATCAACACACGCGAGTCTATTTTTTGAATTTATGATTTCAATTCGCATTCTTATAGTTCACAATCAAATACAATAAGTTTTCGTAGAAATACTATTTTAAATTATGCAGATATTACGAGAACATATTAGCTCACTGGCACTGCCTATACATATTCTAATGAAATATGAATTTGTTATATTGATCGTTATCGATAAATGATTAGATTACCGATTATAGGATTTTGGATTTTTAATCTTTTGTTTTTTAGTTTAATGAAAATCAGTATAATACAGTTGTTCTAGTATATTTATGGTGATTGTATTTTAAATATTTTTAAACAATATTTTATAGGTACTGATTAAATTTATAAACAATCAAATCAGGGTTTTTTTTAAACGCATGTATAGTAAAATGTCTATAGATCGATGATGTCAAAAACAAATGAAAGTTTTAGGATAACATTATAAGAATAATTGACAGTAACAATTGACCTACTTTGGATATAAGGAGTTTATTAAATTTACTGAATTACACGCCATCTGAGTGCTATAATTATGTAAGCAAGTACACAGCTAATGTATTTTATTGTGTGTGTTTCGATTGTTACGTATAAAACATAACACATTTAGCTTATAAAATTGTTATGTATATAATAATTTATTTATTGTATTCATTAATTAAAGGTAAAATTTATATTATAAACGTGCAGAATTAGAGTTTAAGTTGATCATGTTCGGTATTGTTAGAGTTCATTAATAAATAGTCATCATAACATTTATTATTCGTACGCATTTTTCCGAAGAATTTGTACTCTAAATGTAAAGGTTAATTTATAATTTATTTATTACATTCACCCCCAGGCATCGTGCACAATTACCGCTTGATTTCGAGGAGTTTAATGCGGAAAACATAATATTCATGCATCATCGTCATAAGGGACAAGTGGAAATAATAATAGTATCGAAAGAATTATTTGGCGCGACAACGTGCGTAAAGCACACGTATCAACTGTAAAATACGTGAAATCAACACGTTTCGAAGAGCTGTAAGAGACATTATTCTGAAATCCATTATCCAACAGAGAGTAGTTGGTCTGTTCGTTTTCGATTCCACTAAACTTCGATCGCCCACGTTCGGGAATTAGTTTTACTCGCCCCGTACGAACACGTCCATTGACGCCCTCTCCCCACTGGTAAATAATGACCGTTTTCTGTTCTCTAAACGTCACGTTTGATTACCGGTCGTCAAACATCGCTTGTCCGCAGAAGCGTATCTGAGAGGGGAGAAGGCGATAAGTAGATGCTATATGGGTGATGTTTTAATCACGGTTAAAGCCTAATTACCCAACGGGTTATAAAATAATATATTATTTATATGCGTGATATTAAAATAATATATATACGAGTATATCCGTTAAATCAATATCTCACTCGTTAAAGGGTTGATTTCGTCAACACATTAAACCGTTATGACATAAGCGTATATGATTGGCGTTGGAAAAATAAATAAAAACCTTTGGCACCGAACAACTCGAATATAATAGTAATTGGAGTGTGGTAACACAAAATCGTTTGGATTTAAACACCAAACGCGTCACCGCGCTTTTCGTTTGTTTTCGGTATTCTTAGGAACAGAGAGATCTATTTTTCGACCACGACAAGGCTAAGCCGTTGGAAGACAACAAGAAGACTCTTTTGGAGAAAAGGCTCTGGGCGTCGCGGCAGAGGGCGTAGCGAAGTGTTTCGAGAGGATTCCACGGCGCGTTATAGTTCATTAATCGCCCCGTTCCGTTCACCACCGCGTTCGAGCTAACCGACCGCGGTACCGCGCGAGCGTCCGTGACCGCTGCAACGGTAGTCCGACCGCGCGCGCACCGCTAAACGACTTGTCATCGGCGTCGCGCCGGGGCCGCGAAGGTCTCCTTTTGTTTCGCCGCCGATCGGTTTTCGAAGACCGCGCGCGCGGTGGGTGGGGGGGGGGACACGTCGCCCGCGGTGACGAACCGTTTAGGAACGCGTCTGCCGGCCGTCAGCAAGGTCTCGCGCTGAGGCGGACGAGGTAGGCGCGATCGCGGCGACAACGCAAAAAAACCGTACGAAAACGCGTCGCCGTCGATCTGCACTGGTTTTTTTTTCAGTTTTTTTCGCCCAGCCGCCGTTATTCGATGCGTGCGTTACGCGCGTACCCGTGCGCCTTTCACGCGCGAACGCCGTACGACTGACCGCCGGAGACCTTGGGACGCGCGACAACAATGGTGCGCGCGCGACGCGTTTTCGACTCGAAAAGTCCCTCTGCGGGCGCGCACGAACACGACGACACGGATTCGCGTCGGAAACCGCTGTCGAGGTTGTTCGAAAAATAATAATAATACATTAAAAAATTACAATAACGAAAAGTGCAGTGGGTATGTTCTGTACGTCGTCTCGGACGGTTTTTTTTTTTTTTTTTGTTATTATCATTATACATCCTAATCGGAGCGCGTGAAAAGCACACGGTCGTCGTGAGCGACGCACCATCGTGTAATAACACGTTGTTCGGTTGTCCTTTTGTACGTCTTACACGCAAACCCTTCTCCCGCCCCTCCGCGGGTGCTCGCGTCTTTTTTTTTTTTTTTTTCGTCCGCGCGCACTTACCGTCCAACCGCCGTCCGCAATCTCCTGTTCGCAGTACACCTTCAGGTACCAGTACGCCGTACCACGGATTTGTAGATAGTACACTCCGGACTGCTTCATGCCCGCGTTCAGCAGGTCCAGACACGAAAATCCCTGAAAACAAACGCAACGGTTACAAAAACGCGATACATAATCATGACGAATCGCTGGACGTGGAATGTAATAGGGTGATATATAACCGCGTTTAACTTTAATTATTACGCTGTATGGACTGTAATAATCATCTTAAACAAACATTGTTTTGTAACTATAGTAGACTTTAATGTAACACGTGTATCGGCTATATTTTTAATCAAGCCCTATGCTTTATGTGCACTCAACTACGTGATTTGAATTATATAATTTCTTTATATTTACGAAACGGTCTTACTATTAACGGGAAAAGGTTAGTGCGTACAATAAATTCACGCGCGGGTCTATGAAATCACTTCGAAATCGTAAGACAAATTGCTACGATTTAAAATGCGTACGTGTTGCTGAACTTGCTGTATCGTTGTGTCAAGGCATGACGAATATCGAAAACAGAATATTAATATACACTATATGTGTACGGACATCGAATACAGAGTGAGTTGGTGCGCATACGACGACGTATTATATGTGTAACCGGTGCCGTAGCTGTTCAACAAGGAGAATACCGTGGTCCGATAAATAATAATATTATTGTGTTGAAATACGAAGTACGAATGTGTGTCCGAACACCGCGATGCCGTCCGACTTTATATAGTTATTATTATTTTCAGTAAAAGTCAACGTTTCATTTTCCGAGAGAGTTCGGCTGCTGTCAAATTAGCATAATCTATTACATCGATCGATTAACCGGTGTCGGACAGATAATCGAAAACGCAATGTCCAAACCCAACACTACTCCATTCGTTGCCCGGACGATCGTTTATAAAAAAAAAATCATACCCGCTTTGATTATTATTATAAATATTATTCATATTCTTTCACCGATCTTTTCGCTTGTTTACCAACAGTGGTTTTTTTCTTCCGGTGCAACAGCCGCGTACAATTATTGAAACAGACGATATTCTGAGTGCTATACAGTCGAATAAAGAGTATAACACACGTGCATTGCTAACAAAACGAAAAGTTTGTATGGAAATATAGAACTTGAGGATTGTACGAATAAGTCCGCATACCGGAAGCCAATCCAATTGGTATGCTGCTGCTCTGTCTATTATACGCGAAACCGAGTAATTGAAACGCAACTTGAATTTTTATTCGAGTGTACTGTAAAGTCGACTCAAGATCAAATTACCTATATTTTCATGTTGATACCTCGTGAGTTTTACAGGAATTGAGTGTGTAAACGCTCAAGTGTTCATTTTGCTCAGATTTAGAGTTATAACTAAATCAATCTTAAGAGAACTTTATGGCGAATCGAAATATTTTTGTTATATCTTTATTGTATTAATGTAACAGGTGCATAATTGTGGTTTGTCTTATTTCTCCCATTTTCCGAATCACATCCACGACGAAAGCTTCACTTTTTTTCAGGGGCGTGCAACTACGGGGAAACTAAAAAGACTGTTGACTTGTTATTTTAATAATAATTTGCTTGTCTTTCGAATTAACTCAACAACATTTTATTTTATATTTTTTTGTATCAAAAGTAAATAATCGAGTATAACGACACGTGGGTTTTGCAATAAAAAGGCATACAATTATCCGCAAGTTTAAATTACCTCATGAATGAATGTGTTAGTATGAAGTTATTTCGTCCTGTAAATGATTTACTCTTTGATTTCTCGTTTTAATAAATACTTTTTCGGGTGAGATATGTAAGAAATTTTTTGAGCGTTAACGGAGGACTGGGTCTAAAGTTTCTACAACCTTATTGCGTATCCTCTGAATGATGACCGAGGTCGACCGTATGAAAAAACACCTAGTGATAAAATAAGCATTTGCTGCTATCATGACCTAAGATACAAGATACGTATAAAATAAAAATATCTCTAAAAATATTTTATTGTTATTATTATTAATATACTGGTCACTAGCGGATTTCTGCGGTCGCACCATTTTCAGCATACGTGTTTTGAAATAGTATCTCATTACGAATGGTCGCCACGCATAACTTCGGATGACCTGTCCCTGTTCGGAGATAGAAAGGCGATCACATCAAAGTCTTAATCCAGCCTTCGGTAGTTTCACATGTTCTCACGGCGTCCGCTTTGAATTATGCACACGCATACAATATTGGAAATTATTTACGGCCATATAATGATTTGTTTCTCATACAGCGCGCGTTTTCTTGTCTTCGGCGTGTTATTTGTTTAAAATAGTTATTTGGCTTTTCGCTCGCGAAACCAGTTTCGAACGAGTTACCGTGATCGTGTCTTTTTCCAATTGTTTCTCAATATTGTTGTAAATAATAGATAATAAATGAAACGTGTACAATAAATATTATACATATCATACAGGTGCGTATTTATGTAACCTCCAAATGACAACGGTCGGCCGCTTAAAGACGGGGGCCAGGGACTTACTTACGGCATTATCGAAATAATAAACTCCGATCATAATTATTGCAAATAATAAATATCATTAATAGAAGTCCGACAGGAAACGAAAGATAATTGTTCGCGTTTTTCCTTGAACGCGCATGGGTCAAGATTTTTATTTCTATTCCTGCATTCTATGCATCAAAGTATATTTTTATATTTTTTAAAGATAACAATACAATTTTTCCTTAGCGACTCGTTTCAGTTTATTGCGCGCACTTCGTTCAAATTTCGTGACTGTTCCCACCGATTATCATTTGTTATGGCAGTTTATGAATAGATATGTACGTATGTATAAAACATTTATTTTCCTAACGTTTTGAAAATAATAATAGTGCATTAAATATGATTGATTATGAATTAAACTATAAGGTAAAATCGTATTTCCTATATACTATATAGTAAGAGTTTAACTGATTTTATGATAGTAAGATATGTATAAACGTGTACAATTATTATCAAAATATACAATTTTATGTGCACACAATATAATGTTAAGAACATTTTAAATTTGATTAATTATTCTGTTAAATATCTTAAAAAAAACAATTAACGCGGAATACAGGAATATATTTAATGCAACGAAAATAATTGAGATAATTAATGGATAACCATGGATATTTAATATAATTTGATTCCTTTTATAAATACACAAGTATTATTTGTTAATTTATCGAGTATAAAGTTGTATTTCATCAATAACAAATTGTAGAATTATATAACTTTGAAATATTTATATTTTTTTTACTTTATGAAGAATTTTATAAGGTAACTTTTCTATTCGGTTTTTTACGTGATTTACATCTTATACATTTACATTTAAAATTTACTTGTATTATACTATATACATATATTATAATAAATTAGACAGAATATTATCCAGTCAATAGCGTATTTTATATGAGGCAAAATTAATTCGCTTCAATTATATTGCATGCTAAATTAGTGAATTATTAGTAATTTTCAATCAAGTAGCTCAAGGATTGTTTATTGAATACAGAACTCACTCACGTAAAGTGGTACATTGCCTCGTCCCTGTACTTCTTATGTTGCTGTTAGTCTACTATTTTTTTTCCTTTTTAACAACATTGATCCATTTTTATCATCATTGTCTATTCACTGATAATTTGTCTCCGTTTTTGGTCCCGATGAAATAACAACAAAAAATAGCGTAGAAAGTGTTTATGAATATCCATTAGGTCCGAATATAATGTCAATCGGTTAATCCTAGAAAAGCGTATCGACGTACCGCGCGATCTCTCAAGGTAAAAAATAAAAATAATAACATAACAAACGTTTATCTATGCACGTCAGCCAATAACTGTAATACATCATAGTACTGCAACGGTACTGAACTGTTTTCCGCAATCTATAATATAATAAGTTAAGCTGTTTAAAAACGTATCTGTCGGGCATTACCCACGTTTTCCTTCCGATGACATTTCGTAAGCTCGACAGAAAAATAAGAACAAATCCAATACAATCTAAATGCATTTACATTGTTATTTTGTACGCATTGGTTTCACAACGATTTTCGATGATATTTGTTCGGTCAATTTTGTAACACTCACCGCGTGCGTTTTCAGAGTCGTCGTTATTATTATTATTATTCTTATTATTATAATTTATTCTGTTGTTCTCTCTAAACGCCCCATTACAAGAGTAAATGTGACCTAATCCGCGTATAACATTCCGAGTGTATACCTACCGCGCGGTGTCCACATGCAATCCAAACATAAAAATCGGTATAATAATTATGATTATACCGTATTAAAACCAGTTCGATGCAGTAGTACCCAGAGTGAATATAGGCTTTAGCGAATGCCATACGCGTCTCGAGATGAAAATAACTCCTTTGAGGAAATTGAGTACATAATGCCCGTGTGAAGGTACGCGCACGAAACGTTGTCTTTATAATAATCATCCTTGTATATCTATCGTATAATTACCATTTGAAAAAAGATGAAAAAAAAAAGCAACTTGTCAAGTCTTGATGTCTTAATAATCATAAAAATATTGTACGTGTATTATAGTCTATATATATATATATATATTATAATATTATTGTAATATTTATATAATAT
>NW_020272832.1:0-66024 GCF_003268045.1 Sipha flava
AATTTCGTGAGAATTGAATTCGCAATTTGGTGAGGAACGTTTTGTATGAATTTGCATTTATTCCAAGAATTCCCATCTGACTTGCCGTTTTCTTTCAAACGGTTTCAATTCCCGGTTAAAGTTTCTTTTGCCATTACCATAAACAATGCGCAAGGTCAAAAATTCAAGTACGTTGGCGTGGATCTTCGTACAGAGTGCTTTTCACATGGACATACGTGACATTTTCTCGAACTGGGGACCCGAATCATCTTATGATTTTAATTTCAACAGGAAATATAACAAAAAACATCATATACTCAGAAGTTTTATAAAATTCTTATTTTAATTCTTTTTTTTTTCTTTTTTTTTCTTCATCAACTTCAATCAGATTCTTTATCAACCATAAATTATTTCTTTTTTATCTATATTTATTTTTATCATTTATAACGCTAGAAAAATTTTAATCCGTTTTCATTAACCGTTTTTTTATATTTACTTGCCGATCACATTAAACAATAATATTTGAATAAAAAATTCTACATATCATGGTCCGAAGGCAAAATAAACAACCAATTACGGGCGAAGCTGATCGTGATTCGGTGTACCGACTATTTTTGTCGGTTGGTTAATATAATTAAACACATAACATAAGATAGATAAAAATTAAAAACAGTTTTTGTCATTTTTTATTTTAACGAATCATAAATAATTCGTGTAACAAATTACCTACATGGTCCAACTAGTTGAATTTATGACACATTTTAAAGTATCTTTTTTTTTTTTTTTAACATTTTATTTTATTGCAAATCTGTAAAAAAAAAAACAATTGTTACCATAGAAATTATGATTTTTAATATACAAATAAAATTATTATTTCTTTAGTAATACATCGTCTTGTCGTTTTGACTTATTTAGTGATTCTTTGTTCCTCGATCCTCGACATGGACAAATCCGTTGCATATATGGTGCCCAGAATTAAAAAACGTTTCCGTGTCCGTCGTTCCATCATTCGGAAGATGACTGCCAATGAACTGATAAATCTTCGCGATATCATTGTTCGTACTATTTATGCACTACAGTATCATGATGAGTCTGTCGTAAGTGACCAATACATGTCTTGGGTGCGTGGCTTGTACTACGTCGACACTACGCTGTGGCGACTCACGTACCTTTATGAGGACGATGAGTATTGATTTCAATGTATTAATATTTTATAATATACGAATATATATATAATTTATCAATATTTTGTATTTATTCTTATCATTTATTTTGTATATTTCGAATGATGATTTTACTGACGCTTTTTTATTTATTAATATGTTTGATTTTTGTTACACTTCATCATTAGATTCATTTTCGTGAGGCATATTGAATAAAAGCATGGTAAAACACATGTATTATATTTTATAACAACATTGATTGTGCACAATATTAGGACTGTAGTTTTACAAATAAAAATAAATAAATAAATATAATTCGTATACAAAAAACAATTTTGAGTATGATTTAAATTTTTTTACAGAGTATATTTTTGCATGCTGCAAAAAAATATAAAAAACTTTGAATTCTTTGATAGGGTTTTGTATTTATGTATAAAATATGTGTTATCTATCTATCTATAAACTATATATAAAATTGTAAGGGTTTTTCTTCGACCGCGCTAACCGAGAAGACTACTGAACCGATTTGGCTGAAATTTATTTTGGCTGAAACCCGACTCTCTGCTGAAGGTTTTAGTACCACTTTTGTCAGTAAAAAAGTTCATAAAAGTTCATAAAAAATTAAAATCAATTGTACCTATATATTGCGTGTACCTATATTATTTAAATATTAAAGTGCTTCAAATTGGACGAATGACTATATTATGTCCTAAGTGCCATGCAAAAAAATGGAAAGATGAAACCCATGGACTTTGCTGCGCTGACGGTAAAGTTATTTTACACCAATTTGAGGATCTTCCAGACCCAATTAAAAGTTTAATTGATAATTCTCACCCTCTATCAAAACATTTCTTTGATAATTCTAGACAGTATAATACTCTGTTTCAAATGACATCGTTTGGAGCAAACGAAATAACTTCAATCAAATTCTTTATCAACCATAAATTATTTCTTTTTTATCTGTATTTATTTTTATCATTTATAACGCTAGAAAAATTTCAATCCGTTTTCATTAACCGTTTTTTTATATTTACTTGTCGATCACATTAAACAATAATATTTGAATAAAAAATTCTACATATCATGGTCCGAAGGCAAAATAAACAACCAATCACGGGCGAAGCTGTGACGGGTCGGCTAGTTTTAAAATATTATCGTAGCCAGAGTGAGGAGTTCTTTGAATATTACCTTTATGACATAAAAATCTGAGAGCTTTATTTTGAACTTTACCAGGTTGATCATTATGTCCTACATTGTTGTGATTCCAAATTAGTGGAGCGTATTCTAATAAATAACGGACTAGTGAGGTATAAAGGCATTTTAGAGCAAGTGGATCACGAAAATCGGAGCAGTTTCTTTTTATCATACCAAATACAGATAAAGCTTTATTTTTAATCGCTGATACATGAGCATTAAATAATAGTTTGGAATCAAATAAAATCCCAAGATCTTTAAATAATGACGAACGATGTAGGTTAATGTCGCATATATGATAATTAAAATGTAAGGGGTTGTGTTTTTGGAGTAAGTAACAATTTGGCATTTATCAATATTTAATAAAAGACTATTTGAAATGCACCATTCGTTAAATGAAGCTAAATCATTTTGTAGAAGTTTAGTATCATCGGGGGAAGTGATAGATTTGTAAATTTTTGCATCGTCGGCAAATAATAAAATGTTGGATTGTGAAATGGATGATACAGCATCATTTATAAATAAATTAAAAACGAGAGAGAAAAGGTGACAGCCTTGACGGACACCAGAAATCACGTTTATAGGTGTCGATATAAAGTTTTTATAATTGACAAATTGGATTCTCCGACTCAGGAATGAGTTGAACCATGATAATAGAGGATTTGCAAAGCCGATTTCCTGTAGTTTATTGATTAATAAAGAGCGGTTTGTGGATTCGTGGATGTAGCGGGAATGGTATATTTGTACGGATATTCGGCATCCGGCATTCGGTATTCGTCGTTCGTCTTGTTCCCGCCGATTGTCGGCAAAAGTGACACGAGTCGAAGAGAATAATTGTATCACAATCGTTATTCGGATGGGCGTTCCCGCGACGTGACGAATATTTGTGCATTAATTTCCGTGGTTCTAAATTCAATATCATAATTTTGATTGCTTGTACGAGTATTCGCGTTAACAAATGTTCGTCGAACATGCGAGTGGCGGGAACAGAACGTTTGGGTATCTTTTACAAATAGACGAATATATTCGGCAATTATAAACCGTTCGTCAAATACACGAGTCGCGTGGGAACCCGGCGCTTTACGGTAGTGAAGAACAAGCGCGACGCCTTGCGCGTGGTCGGTATAGGCATTCTAATGTGCTTCCCGGTACCGACCGAACCGTGATCCGTATCACGTGATACCATCAACACCCACGGCGTTTAGTTCCTGAAGCGTCCGCTAGGTTTCGATAACAGTAAAATGTACCCCTGCGCACCCGCTCAACCGATGTTAGCGTTTCGTTACCGCGGCAGGTACATCTGGTGTCCAGTAGTGATGAATGGTATTCGATGAGCATAAACTATCGAATATTATTTTATTACGACCGAATAGTATTTTTTTTCCATGAAAAACTATTCGTACGTATCGAATAAAAAAAAAAATATCATAATGTTAACGCGTTTACGTTTTCTGTCAATCGTTATTCTTATCAGTAATCGCGGTTAACACAGCAGCGGTTGGGTATCGCGAAATAAAATAAATAATGTTTAAGCTCACAGATATGTACTATGTGTTGTACGTATCCGTGTTCAAAGCTAAACCAATTTCGAATTTTACTGAACAGTTCAGAAGTCGTAAACCATCGAATAATTGAATAATTTTAAACTGTCGGATAATTCGAACAATTCGGAACAATCGAATAGTTCGATAGTGCTTATCACTAGTGTCCAGTCCTACGCGTCCTTGCCCGCAGAACGCATCGCGAAGCAAACGTTTGCCGCCGTAAGTTCAACAGCATTATTTGCCCGTTGTTAATTCGTCTCTGTTAAGACCTTCGTTCCGTTGCGCACACGCACCTGTTTTCGGAACGGCGTGTTCTTCTCCGCCAAAGCACAACGTCAAATGATCGTCGACATGGTCCAGCAAGGAGACTTGTACAGAGAACCGGAAGAAGAACAGGTAAACCGATGAACTTTCTCGACGTGTCGGCAACGTACGCGCGGCCGCGAACTGTTGTCGTCAATGTCCTCCGACATTTGTCCGAAACGACGATGCCGTACGCGTGTTTAACGTGCGCGTGCCGTCAATACAACTGTTCAGACGAGCGATGTGTAACGGCATGTTTCCAAATAACCACGCAATAAAACTGTTGTCTACTGAAATATTTACAAGTACAAAGTATTAGTTTAACCCGTCAATCGGACTGGCGCGAAGGTGCTTGCCAAGATCCGATTAAAACGCATCTAAATATTGGTCTTTTAGCGACCCCCCCCCTATATACACGGGTCTCGTGGGAATCGGTCGCGCAGTACTACGGAAAAGGTTGTTCCCAATTATTGTTAATACCCTGAAGCAGTGTCGTATTTAGTGATTTTGCGCCCCGGCGCAAAAAAAAAAAAAATTTGGCGCCCTTCAAAGGTAGGAGATAGATACTCATGAACCTTTTAGACAATCTAAAATCAATTCTGTTTTTGTGTAGTAGGCACCCCATCGCACGCCGCACGCTATAACATAATACGCCGTATTATTGTTAATATCTTATGTTTATTGACATTATCACAACAAATTTGTATATTAATATATTAATAATATTCTAGATCGCTGATAACTATATTGCTATAAATACATTAATAATATACATAAATTAATTAAATACATTAACATTAATTTATGATACTGTTATGAAAAACAAAAAAAAAAATAATAATTTAGTTATTAGTTCAATAATTCACAAGTGAGCAAATTTCTGACCACAACATTTTGGTGCTCCCAAAAAACTTGCGCCCGGGGCAGTTGTAGCCAATGCTCTCCCTTTAATGCGGCCCTGCCTTGAGGTGCTAAACGTGCTCTTTCCCAGATTTATTATTTAAATGGTTGACCTCTATAATATTACCTCTTGCACATATCCCATATTTTGTTGTGCACTATTATTAAATGCATTCTTAATATTACTTTGAAATGTAGCCATATAGCTCACATTTGCGTATGTGTTTGTGTTACTCTGTGGTCCTGTAATTATACCAATAATTCCTTTCTATATCGTTGACTCGATTTCTATTAGTTATGTGGTCCCCTTATGTAGTTAAGTACTATCGTAAGAACCTACATTTATGTATGCCTGTAACATTGTTTAGTTGGATAATGAAACAACATATGGTGATTTGGAAGGCCCGGATGCTATGTACGTAAAACTAATCTCGAGCGATGGTCACGAGTTCATTATTAAACGGGCACATGCCATTATGTCGGGTACCATCAAAGCCATGCTGAGCGGTCCTGGGCAGTTTTCCGAAAACGAAGCCAATGAGATCAACTTCAGAGAGATACCGTAAGCGATCATGTATGGTCATAGTGACAAATATCTTATTAGTTTTCTGTTTTAACATTTAGTTCCCATGTCTTGTGCTGCGTCTGCAAGTACTTCTCATACAAAGCTCGTTACACCAACAGTTCTACTGAAATACCTGAATTTAACATCGGTGCGGAAGTTGCATTGGAACTTCTGATGGCAGCTAACTTTTTGGATTGCTAAGTGTTTTTTAGCAAAAACAATAAACATTTTTTACAAGTACAAAATTGATAAAGAGCTTGTGTAAATCTTATGTAATTGTTTTTCTTTAATTTATTTTTAGTAGTTATTAGCTATATGGATACAGCATTTGTTAAAATAATTCTCTTTAATATTTTCTCACTTATATTCTAAAAAAAAAAAAATATTTAAATAACTATGTATTCCAATGAATTTTGTATTTTCATATCATATTTTTTTTTTTTTTTTTTATTAAAGACTTTTGCTATAGAAATCAATTCTATTTTCATAATATAGTATTATTTATAAATGTATGCAATCAACAAAACTGTAATTCAACATATTCCCCCAAAGTATTGATTTTTGCAAAATTTGTGATCTCTATATATTCTTAGACTATAAAGGAAAACTGATAATTCTATTTCTAAATTTTGAATTTTAGTTAACTAGAAATAATCTGTAGAAAATCTATTTTTACCTTAGCATAAAATAATCATAGGGTATTAAGAATCATAATTTTAAAATATATTATAATTATAATATGATTTACTAAACTTTGAGGTAAACTTTATAAAAGGAATAAAATATTAACGGATAAATAAAAATATCTGCATTTATTTATCTGTGTCAACATATATAAATTATAAAATATGTATTGATGTTAAACATATGTTTTTTATTGATTATTATAATCTCTACTAAAATCACAGATAGCATTAAACTACAAGGTAATCTCACTATACTGTAATGTAAATGCCTTGCAATTCAAGTATATTCAATGCAGGGTAACCATAACTCTCAGGTCAGGATGAACACATTGTAGAAATAATTGTATTGTACCAAATATTTTACCATAATACTGATCAAATTGTTTATCATAAAATCGCAAGTGAACGAATTCATCATTATCACAACATCATAAGTAAGGCTAGGATTCATATGCAATAAAAAGTTGTTTAATATGCATTTTATTTACCAAAATAGACAAAAAAAAAAAAAAAAATAATAAATAAAAAAATAAAACCAATCGATTCGGACTTGAAGAAAAAAAAATGCAAATGCATATATATCCTAGCTTTAGTCATATGACAAAATTCAGTGATACCTCATCAAATAAATAATAATTTCCCATAAAGATTTTTTTTTTTTAATAGTAATTCCAGCTCATCAAATATAGTATGGCCACAGATTATATGAATACAGATGGTGCACTCCCTATGCTAAAATGTAAATTCAGTGATAAGAGTCGGACACTTTTAAAGAGCGTGTCCATAAATAGAAAAATGAATTTCTTTATAATAGTTTATTAATTCTAAACGATCATTACTGACTTATTATTTTTTTTAATTCTACGAAATGCCAATCATAATTTTAAATAATATGGCTTATTATTATGGTAAAATGTTCGGTACAATCATGTATTTCTTGAATGTGATCACATTGATCACAGAAGTGGTTACACTCCATAAAAGTGTCCATGAAATTCATAGAATTGTGAATCCATATTGTTCCAATTTATGGTAATTCGAATGGCAATGTACACATAATAATAAGCTTAAAGAAACTAAAAACTATACCATTTACTGGCTTAAATTCCCAACATTCAATTACAGAGACAAAATAATTACTAATAGACTGGGAATTGGTAATTCAGAAATGTCTCATTGCAATCTGATGAGCTACATAAAGAAAATCATCTTATTTTTTAAACTAATTGATGTATATGTATATATATATAAGAAATAATATATATATATATAAGCTTATATAGAATTAAACTAATTTATATGTATAATTATATTTAAAAATAATGTACCTAAATTCATAGTATGTGAAAATTATGATTCCTTGTAAGCTAATAAATGTAGTTTTTGATACCGTACAAAAAAAAAAAAAGAAATAAAAAAAAAAGTTAACCATTTTGGTATCATACAAAGCCAATAATATCGGATGTTTAGTTTTGATCAAAAACCTGGTCCGACATAGAATAAAATATTATAAAAAATATAAATGAAACTAAAGCATTTTATTGCAGTGCCTTCGACAGAAAATTACTAGAAAACTAAAAAAAGAAGATAAATTCAGAAATACAGGAAAATTAAATGGTGAATTTATTAAATGGTATATTTATAGAAGCAAAAAAAAAAAATGTTAATTTCAAATTAAAAGTTTTGATTTATAAGCTATTAGTTTTTACATTTAGAATGATTATAATTATATTTTTAGTTTAGACTGTTGTTTCTCTAGTAAACTATTAATTTAAATATAATTAAATATTTAATTTATTTAATTAATTAAATATTAAATACATTTTTAGTAAATTATATTAATTTTATAATGTATGATGTATAATAAATGTAACATGGTAATTGGTAAAACATGCTTAGTTGTATAATTTAGTTTTGTTTCAAAATATTCACTAGTATATTAATTATTTTATATTGTTATCCACTTCATTACCATTTTACACTGGAAATATAATTAATTTGCATTCTGAAGATTTTTTTTCTGCAGAAACCACTCTTTTTTCTGTAAATGGTACTTTTATATTTGATTGCATGTGTTATTACATGCATATTATTGTGTGTTTAACTCTAAATATGTAAAATATATTCTGTAAGGCATATTTTAGTAGTGGCGTTTGAGACATCAGTGATAAATGTCGAAAATATCCAAGTATTGAGTACTAAAATATTATACACAATAGTATTGTTTTAAATCAGTTGCAATAATTATTTAATAGTATTTATTTAACGTATTTATTATTAATTTATTATTGTTAACGTTGAAATCTAATGGCCAGCACTGAACTGTGGTCGTATCTCGGAAGACGGACTAGTTTTGCGTGTGATCCACCGTCAGATCCCTCCCCTAACCCAACCCAGTATCGTCGTCGAGCGTTTCGATTGGTTCCGGTTCTAGGCGGCCGTCACGAACGCCGAATCACCTTCAGGGGCGGATTTTATCACTCACCAAGGGAGGGGCTAATGAAGGTTCAAGAATTTAGTTAGTTGTTTTTTAAATCTATGTACAATTTTAAATTACAGAATATATTCTTAAGTATCTCTTAAGTAAGTCATTTTTTTCACAATAGTGACAAATTTTAAATAGTTACATTATTGGTATCGATTTTAATCTGAAACCATCTTAAAAATATAGATATACATACATAATTAACAACAAAAATGAGCTATTTATTTATAAAAAAACATATAAAATAGGTACCACCATATATAATATATAATTAGGCTTACGGACTTCTAGCATTTGTATACTTTTTTTAATTATTGTTAAATGTAGCAGAGTGCAAAGTAAATTCGTTTCTCGGCGCCATAATATTGGATCTAAAATTTGAATGTGCATATTTTAAAATTGTTATGCTTATTTTGCATATTTTGACAAATTTTTCAAATTTAAAATAAAAAATTATAGATACATATAATTATATATACATATTTGAAACGATCGAAAAGAAAAATGTACTAAGAGGACTTTATTAGTGATGGGCGTAATCGAGATATCTCGATTATCAAAATAATAATTCGATTATATACCCGAGATATTGTTTCGAGTGATATCTTGTTTTTTTTAAAAACAACGAATTCTTGATCTCGAAATGTGTATCGAATGAAAAAATATTTCGAATGATCTTCGTGGAACGAAGGAGTGAGGGATGAATACTATTTTTAATCTTCATAATCGAATTAGTAAATACTAGTTGTTAGACAAATATTGATGGGTATACGATTATTCTTAGTTATTTATATTATCTATAATTTTTGAATTACTCAAACACAAACACAACAAAAATTTCTTAGAACGTTTATAAATAAAATTATATATTATATTTATATTTATATATTATATTTCAATTGAACATATCGAATGATTATTTGGAGACATCTCATGATCATAAAAATGTCTCTGAATACTAATAATTCGATTGTTGAAATCATTCGATTATGCCCATCACTAGACTTAATACTTTCTGTGCGCGCGAAATTCCCGCAGGTGTATCTGACGAGGTGTTATCGCAACGGCAGAACCCGGTCGATTGCCACATGTGTAAATGGAAAACCAAAGGATGAAGGAGGAGAAATATAATAAAAATGATCAGCAATTGTTTTATCAAAATACAAGGTCTTATTTGATCAAATTAAATAAACATTAAATAAGCTTACGAACTAAAGGCAAAAGGGGATGGTGGAGGAGCAACGTATTATTACATAAAAATCTTGGCCTATAACAGTGTGGGTCCTAAGAAACCAATTGGATCAAATAGTCTAGCGATGGTCGAGAGCACTTTTCGTTTGGTATATTGACCCGGCCGAAGACTTGTGTGGTAAGCAAAACGATCTGATGATGGGTCCCAATGAAGGCCTAAAACCTTCACAGAGGCCTCATCTTTGGGATCCAATGACAATAATTTTGCATGATCTTTGGTGTCGATGTTCTCCAAGATAACCGGACAGTTGCTTGTCAATTTTTTTAAGGTGCATCCACAAGAATTCAATAAGCCGATGATGTCTCGCTGGCTGAATGATAGATAGCTACTCTTCTGTATCTGCTCCTACCACGATGTCATCAACGTACGTTTGGCGGGTGAGAATATTCTTCGCGGCTGGAAATTTCGAACCAGCCTGAGCATTTAATTCATGCAAACATCGGATAGCCAGATATGGAGCAGAAGTAACGCCATAAGTGACAGTACGAAGTTCATATTCTTCCTCAGGAGATTCACGCCATAATATATGTTGATGCGCACAACCATTGGGTTTTAACAAAATTTGTCGATACATTTTGGTTATGTCTGCGGTTAACAGATAACGTTTTAACCTACTCCTTACAAGAATATCAAAAATATCAATTTGTAATTTAGGACCAGCTATTAGGACGTAATTTAGCGATAAACCCGACGATGTAGAAGCAGATGCATCAAACACAACACACAACTCTTCGATCTTGTTACCGTCACGTTTCACGGCAGCATGGTGCGGGATGAAATATTTTCCGGCCTGAGTCGCTCTTTTCATATGATCCAGAGTCCAGTATTCCTTCATAAATTGCTGATATTCAGCGTATAATGCTGGATCTTTATTTAGAAGGCTTTCGAGATTGAATAAGCGTTTTTGCGCAAGTGAGCGAGACTCACCTAGGCCATGATTTTGCAAAAACATACTGGATGGGAATTAGGCTTGATTCTTCCTGAATTTCGAATGGTTTTGCAAAAACAATACCGTATCTATAAATGGAAGTGCAACACGGAACCTGCCATGTTCATCACGCGTTGTCGTTTTTGAAAACTATTTCTCACATTGGTGGTCTTCAGTGATGGAACTTTTCGGTTGCGTAATTTCTTCAACTGACCAGAAAGATCGAATCATGTCCTTTAAGGAAAATTACGTCACTGAGAACGAGTGCACATAAAACGCATTTTGTTCATCAAGGAATCCGAAAACAACCCATTCCAAGAAAGAGTCCACCGCTGACGGCAAACCTTGACGTTGTAAAATGTCGGCTCGGGGCTTCATTATGTGAGGGAGCAAATCTTCACCAATGAGCATATCTATAGACGAAGGAACATCAAATGACGGGTCAGCCAATGATAGATGACCGTAAGACTGACGAGCACAAGGTGGTAATGGCACAGAAGGCATGTTAGTGGTAATCTGAGGTAAAATAATGATGTCAGAACTACAGAACGACAGTTCATGGTTGTTGCCATGGTACAAAGTGACAACTGGTAATTCCTTTTACGTTATTAATTGATTTCTTTGATAAACCAACTATGCCTATTTGACATCTGCGTCTGGGAAGGCCTAGCTTTGATACACATCGCATGGTCATGGCTGATACTTGTGATCCGCTATCCAATAATACACGAACGGTTTGATAATCACCACGGCAGTCACGCATACGAACTATGGCGGTTCCCAACACGACCGTGGAAGTGGCGCATGACAACCCAGAGAACTTAGTAATGTTATCTTGTGAAGTGCTTTGAATAGGATCGTTTCCTTGTACAACACATGACGAGATGAAATCTTGATGAAGTAAAGAATGATGTCGTTTTTTTACATACTGAACATGACCATTTAGATTTACATGCTTTTGCCGTGTGTGAAGGACTCAAACATGAAAAACACAATTTTGTTGATAACGCCGTATCCCGTCGTTTTTGTAGTGGAAAATCTTTGAAAACTTGACAACGATACACGAAATGTTCTCCTGTACAACATGAACATTTTGGATTGGACCCCTTTTTGCTAGTTGATGTAGTGGCAAGAGATGATCTGGTTGTCTTATAATCCTTGAGTCTTGCGTGTTTCTTCTCAGTTCGATCATTGTCAGGACCTTTGGTATTCTCTAGGATTCTACAATGGTGATGAACGAACGTAAGCAAAGAATCAAAAGTAGGAATAGTTTCCTGCGAAACACTGGCTTCGAACAATTGTCGAGTAATCGGGTCCAATAATCGTGACCCAATATAAAATAACATAAAGTCGGACAGATTGTCTACACCAAGCGCAGTAATCGCGGCGACATTTTCTTGGAAATATTAATGAAGTTCAGTAGAGCCGGCAATGATTCTGTAACCATTGGGCGAAATGAAAATAGTTTATCCAAGTGGGCTAAAGCTAATAATCGTTGGTTGTCGTAACGATTCATTAATGTCATCCAGGCAATGTCATAATTACTGTCGGTGAAAGATAATGAACTGATGCAAGACAAAGCTGGACCAGATAGACAAGATAATAGATAATGAAATTGATCAATTTTACTTAGATTGTCATTTAGGCGTATTAAGGATACAAACTTATCGCGGAAAGGTCTCCATTGAATTAAGTTGCCATCATATTTAGGCAAATCGATTTTAGGTAATGCTAAAACGGAAGACAAGGAAGTCGATATATGTGGAGCGTTTAATACAGAACTATTCATTGGTTTAACACTGAGTAACTTAGCGATTATAGCACAAGTGTTGTAGTACAACTCTTCTGTGGAAGTTGTTACGTCTGAATCAACGGAAAATTCATCGACGATATTGAGTTCTATTAGAACATCCAAAATCATATTTTGTTGTTCTTGAAATAATTTGAATAAAGTTTCTAATTTATCCATGCGAACTGCCAAATTTTCAATCAACGCACCATTATTGTTGACTTTGACAGCCATCGAATGTATACTATGGATAGACTTGACAGTTTGATCACGCACAACACGCGCGCGCGTTAGCTCCTTTTTAGCTGTATCTGTCTTTGGTTTACCAATTTTTCAAACATATTATTTTGGCAAATATCCGGCTCGAAGGTCCAAAAATGTGCACGCGAAATTCCCGCAGGTGTATCTGACGAGAGGTTATCGCAACGGTAGAATCCGGGCGATTGCCACACGTATAAACGGAAAACCAAAGGATGAAGGAGAAGAGATATAATAAAAATGATCAGCAATTGTTTTATTAAAATACAAGGTCTTATTTGATCAAATTAAATAAACATTAAATAAGCTACGAACTAAAGGCAAAGGTAGGGGGGGGGGAGGAGCAACGTATAATGTACAAAATAAATGTCCCCAATGGGCGCACAGAACGAATATATTTTGTTTTTATAAAGATAATTGAAAAGGTTGACCTGTCTCCAGATGGTACCGCGATGACTGGTAAAACGAACCGATCCACGTACACAATAAATCGAGGATCACACAGATATAATGGTGATGGGCGTCATATAATTTCAATAAGTACGGCGAAGGCGCACTTATTAAAATGGCGGCGAAGGCTTACTTATTGAACGGCGACGAAGGCGCACGTGTCACGTATACCACGACGAAGGCGATAAAAATAGCGACGAAGGCGCACGCATAACCGGAATACAACAAACACCTCACGAAAAGTGAATAATAAGACGTATTTCAGGGCGTAGTCTACAATCCTGCGTTGGCGGCGAAGATGGAGAAAACACATGTGTTCATAATACGCGTTACCAACCAGTCCACGCCAGGACACGCGGAAGTGTTACCAACTGCGCCTTATCGTCAGTGCGTAACAGGACCGAACACTTTCAGTAAAATCCCAACTGCAAATTACCTCTCATATCTGGTTATAATTTTTGTTGAAATATAAATAATAATATAAACCCGTATCGATCATATAACCCGCTGGATATCGACCGAATGTCGATAAAGATAATAGTCGATATAGAAATTGTTTATTTAGTTCAGTCGATTATTATCCGTCGTTGTTTTTGCTAACCACGCAACGTCGAATCATACGTAAAATGTCGTACGGGTGTGTTTTGTAAAATTGTGTAATGCCGAAAGTACAACAGTCTACGAGTAGCTGACTACAAAGTTTTGTTACGGAGTTTAAATATACATTTACATCCGATCGACACGTTTTATTTTGTGTACTATGTGATCATTTTTTTTTTTTTTTTTTTTTAATGCATATTTTAATGATTTTAGAAGCATATTTGCATGCATATTTGTGTACTTTTTAGAGCTATAAGTTCCTAAGCCTATGCATAATATATAATCAGTGACGATCCACGATATTTTACAATAATGATTAATGTATTAAAATATCATAATACATTTGGCATTGTAAAATAATTATCTTAGCCCCCGCCCGAGCACTGAGCATAACGTTACGTTTTAAAATTTGTCCAAAAATATGTTTTAATATGCATATTTTGATAGAAACAATTCGCTGGAATCCGTAGCGGCCCTCTTATACAATACTCTGCAATTACACGTACATAACTGTATATTATTTTGCCGCTATCTCAATTCATTCGAAGTGCACTGGACTATCGATGTGAAACAATCCAAATGTCTCTCCGACGAAATCCAACTTGGTGCCGTCGAAATTTCGAACGTTGTTTTAAAACACTTTTAAAAAATGTGATTTTATTCGCCAACACTTCAATATTAGTCATAATAGTAAGTATGGTCAATGGTACAGAAAAATAAAGTCTAATTTTGGTGAAAAACTGACACTTGTATTTATAATAAAATAGGTAAATTGCCATCAAAAGACCACGGGGGAGGAAAGACTGCTTCATTAACCCCCTCCTGAAGACGATCCTTGTTGCTTGGTTGCATGAAATTTCAACGTATATTTGAATAATGAACTGTTAAGGTTGAAAATCTAGTGATTCGTATAAGTTTACGGAATCAAATTCCATCGGTAAAATAATACCTACAAGTAGTTAAAATGTTTTATCTACATTTATCGAATAATTGTTTAGGTTACGCCTTGAAAACGTTCTAGTTAGATGATTTTCAAAGATAAGATTAGTCTTTCGTTTTGTGGAATGATGATTATTTTGGAGCTTGCCTTGTTAGCATTCAAATGGAAAATTATTAATAATCGTTCGATACTTATAAATTATGTATGAATTATAATAAATGACCATATTTTTGACGTATGTAGGACCTGGTCACCCATCAAAGGACTGTAAAGAGCCTTCCAATTGTTTTCTGTGCGAAGAAATCAAGAAAAAGAAGGATCATTTCCCAGGAAGTGGTAAATGCGAAGCCTACAGACGAGCAAAAATTAGTAAAGCTCATTTTTTGTAGGCCAAAGGCCACATCACAGGGGTTAGAGGCCCCTGAATTACGCGTAAACTAACTGACGATGTATTATTTTTCGTCTCAAGTTTCATAATAAATTATGTGGTCGAGGTGGAAGTAATGCGAAAGTGGTTCCCATCCCGTTCATGATTCAAAAGCGAAAATAAAAAAATTTCCATGTTTTTAAAGATATGCTGTACACAGGTACTGGTAAACTTATAATTAGTCTTAATAACTAATTAGTTAATATCGTATAAATATTACCCATTAGTTACGACAATGTATAAGAACTTTGCTATGAATCGAAAATAAGCATTGAAAATATATAACTTGTTTTTTCATTATTATCTATACGAGTATATATAAATATTATTATTATACATGTAAAAAAATGTAAATCCATTGTTGAGTTTAACATAATTTAAATTTGAATTATAAAATTTATAGAAATAATGAATCCCAAGCGAAGGTCAAGGTACTGTATTACATGCAAATCCAATAAAGTATTTGAACATTTTACAGGTTAAAAAGAAATCAGAAATTAATTACATAGGTTTCTCAATTTCTTATTGCTATTGATGCTTTTAAGTTTTTAATAATATTAACGTAACACAATTAATCTGCATTTTGGTTGGGTCCTCCCTCTAAAACTATAGAGCAGAGGCTTCCAACAATGGTGCCGCGGCACCCTAGGGTACCGCGAGATTAAATTTAGGGTGCCGCAAAAATATTTGAAATATATATTTATTTTTAAACGCCTTCATGACAAATATAGCACTGTGAGTAATATACAGACTATACTCCATATCTATAATATAGAACCTATTGTGTATAATTAATTAGGTATATACAATATAATTTCATGAATTAATTATTAACACACATAATTTTTATAAATAGTAATACTGAGATGTTCAATCTATTTTAATTTTCATACTGGTTCGATTGCTATCGATTTGATGTGAACTGTTTTAAAGTTATTTTCGGTAAAATACTTGTGACTTTATCTTATCTTTATTGTTTATTAATGCTAAATAAAACCGAAGTTACAAAATATTAATTTAAATATACGATATATTAATATTGCGTATTCAGTATAAACTATAGAGTATAGGGCTAGGCCTACAGGGTGCTTCCAAATTTTTAGAAAATAATAAAGGGTGCCGTGAGTCAAAAAAGGTTGGGAACCTCTGGTATAGAGAACAGAAGTGATTATGTAATGCGAATTAACGTAAAAATGACTATGATTTAATAATATTTTATAACCTTCACGAATTTTATGTATGGTTAACACGGCCGCGAACATTAACAGATCAATAACCATCAATCTAATATTTTCGTTTTTTGTAATACAACACCAAGGTATGTATACTCGTATAATGTATTGGTATAAAATATTGTAAACACTTTATTCGTACATTACAGTGGCGTATACATCACATTTGTATGAGGGAGGATCAGTTGCAAATATATTATTATGGAAGGAAAATTCCTAAACCTAAGTACCAGCACATTTAAATAATAAATAATAAAAGATATATATATTGAATGTGTTAAAATAATAATTTACAATAAATCCTTGCAAATATTATTTTGTTTCCTTATAATTTTCTTAAATTAAGAACACTATTTTATGCAATTTTAAAAGGGCTTATGGGGGATATCTGACCCCTGTCCCTTGTAAACGCCCCTGATTCAGATAGCAAGTAACTAAATACATGTGCCTATGCATATAGAGTAAATCGTAGCAGCTTATGAATGATAAAATGTCTAGTAGTGAGTTAATAAGTGAGTAGGCAGAGAAAATCTATTAGACAATAAATATATGAAAATATTGAAAAAAAGAAGCGCGAAGATATTTATAGCTGCGTCGTCTACATGATATACGAGATCTGTTCAAAAAGTCTGTTCCAGAGGGGGGTTTTTTTTTGTCCCTTCCTAGAACGTTGTGCTCGCTAAAGTCTATTGGTCAACCTGTTCCAAACCGTATGTCGCTATCCATCGTAGTCTCTTATCCAAAGCTGTTCTTGTGCTGCTACGTCTTGTGTGTCGGACAAAAACGTGAGCGCGGCAAAATGAGAGCGATCGAGTTGTGCTGTGTCTGCCGAGACTTGTAGTGAAGATATTATGAAACGATCCACGTTCCACAAACGTTTTAAAAACGGACGACATGCGGTCGAAGACGACGACGACGACGTTCTGGTCGATGATTTCACGCAACATTTAACCGCGCAACGCTGGTCAATCACACTCTCATTTTTTCCCGGGTTCACGTTCTCGACTGTTGTAACATTATTATACATTTTAGTTGGTTGAAATCACATTATCTACCGTAGGCATTGCACACGGCCATGGTATACGCGTACGCGCGTACCCGTATGGTTTGATCAAATAAATCAGACGCTCAACGTGATTTCATTCGTACTTTAATGACCAAGAATTTTTATCGCGTTATTATTCACGTCTAAAATAATGACATTACATCGGTATGTGCGCGTATTCCGTTTTAGACTCATAAATCAACACGCGTAGAAGCAATAAATTGATGCGCTTGTGTGACTTGTGAAGTGTGCTTTTCCTCGTACTTATTTTTCGTTCGAAGGGTCGTATCGTTGTACGCGTGTAGCAATGAAACGTATTGTGTATAGATTTCTATGGATGAATAATATTTAACTTTTGAAGCGATCATTTATTATATGATTTGTATTGCGCGGGAACACAGTTGAAGACGGATAATTGATGTGCACGTGTGCATGCTTATATTGTACACTCGGTGTGCGAATAACAAAAGTAGTACACATGTGCAGTTACATTTTAGTTTTTAAAGCCTCACGACGATTTGCTCTAATGCCCTAAAGGTGGACTAATGGTGTTTCGCGTGTTTAGTTATTTTATTATCACCGCCGACGTAGTACATAACGGATCGGGGATTAACAAAAAGTAGATGTATTATTTTATAAAATCACTTAATTGTTTCCATCATGATATACTCTAAATATTTAAGGTGAATCTCTCCCTTGTGCGTATTCAATCAGCTGCCTACAATGTCTACAATTTGTATAGTACCATATTATATTGTTTATCGTTGTTCGAGTAAAATATACACATACGTAGTAGCACTATCGCATCGCTTGTCGTTCAATAACGCTTTGAAAGTCCTTTATTATGTTCATTAACCTTGTAATATGCATGTGCTTAGTATACCGTACGGTGTTCAGATTTGCTGGCGTAGTTATGAATCATACGAGTGAAACTAAACTATGGCGCGGCCAAAGTAAACATTTTAAAACCAGCGAATTTACAAAATATGTCAAACTTAACCTTACCTAATCCAATCAAACCTCATAGAGTGTTCAGAATGTGCACGTCTATTTAAGTTTCGTTGTCATGCAAAAATATTTCAAACTGCAAGTAAGGAAAAAAAAAAACACTATTTATTATATGGTAGAGAGAAAACGTAATACTGTAATCGACAGAATGTGTGTTAGTGGTGATTGCCTCCGATTGTTTTCTACAACTTTTTCACACGTTTAATTAGAATCTTATTGTGTTATTTGTGCACAATAGATGGTATATTACGTACTATGATTTCAATAACATTTACTATATCTGTATTAGGTGTGTGCCGTCCGAGTGAATTATAGCCGTAAGTGTACACATTTTTAGCATGACTAAAGTAAAAATTATAAAAATCTCCACTGTTGGCCATTGTGTGATCATTGCACGTATAGTAATAAATAAGTTATAAATATAATTAGCCGTATTTTCAGCACGATAGACAAATATTTTCATATTTATTTTATGAGTATTTACTATTTATTATAGATTTGGTTTCGCCCGTAGGTTTAGTTCGACTTTTATGCTCATAATTTAAAACTAAAAATGTTCTGTATATATTTCCGTACATATATAACCTATTATTATTTATTTATTCAATTATATCATAAATTGCAAAAATATACTCATAACAAATTCAGAACCAAGATTTTTTTTTTATATAAGTAAATATATTTATTTACATACAAGACAGATATTTTTTCCAAACAACTATGACTTACGGCAGTATATTTTCTTGCTCTGATTACAACGTACAAATTTACTCATGTAATCTTATACGTGAAAAAAAAGAAATAAAAATAGAAATGTTTGTAATATCAAATAGCATAACAAAAATTACGAGAGACAGTACAATTTCATAAATTCAACTTTAAAATAATTAGTAATTCTCATATTTCTCGATTAGTAAGCGGTTTTCGTCATCGGTTTATTCTGTTGTTTACAAGTGTATTTCCCATTATACTTAAAGATTTAAAACGTGCAACGTTATAAATTCACTGCTATCATATATTATGACCCTCGAATATTCTTACTGTTATTTTAAAAACATTCTATATAGTTTTTAATAATTTTTAATGTTTGACCAAATGTCGTTCTACGATTTTGGCAGTGTTTCCAAATATGAAATGCGTTTACACTATATGTATACCATGCATACCGTCCTTTGTATTAAATTCCATCTACATTCCGTGGGTATACTGAATACTGATGACACCCATCACTGAGATGCAGCAAGAACCGTAGTGTTTACAAATTTTTTTTTTTTTTTAAACTTAACTCGGGTTGGAATGATTAACATCGACTTTATGGAACTAAACATTTTTACAAACGATCCGTTAACGTGGGGTGTGGTAGACGGGCCGAACAAAAGCTGCAAACATGTAGAAATCGCAATCTGTATCCATTGTCTTGTATTTATTGTGCTCGAGAGAAACACTGTAGTCGTTATTATAAAATTTTTACAATATATATTAAAACGCGCTTGATAGATAACGCATAATATACGGTCTTTTGTGTTGTCAGAATGTGTTAACACGACGGATTGTCGTTCAGTTTAGTTTAACATGTATTCGATGTATTAGCAGGCGGCTGCGTATAATATTGTAATAAACAGTCGGTTCAGGCTGGGAAGTATATAGGATTTTTTATCTGAAAGGTTCAAAATGTTTATGAAGTATAAAGGATAATAATTAATTTCTCCGTGTGATTTTTTTTTTTTTTTTTTTATTAACATTTAATTTATATGATATACAACATATAAAATAGTGTTGAGCATATAATTTGTCACTGTCTTTTCCATAAAAGATAAAGTCTACTCATCAGTATATAATAATTATATAATTATTACTCCACCTAGAAAACCTTTATAAAAATATTCTTTTATTTCGGGTCTTCTAAAATTATTTTTGTGTACCTATTATATATACGTATATTATAATATTTTTTCGTGTAAAATAGCATATTATATGCCCACATAAGTATGAAATATAAAATTAGTTTAAAATCGTTGATTCACAACATTAAGTTCTGTACATTTTTATTTACACAGTATTGCGCACGTGGTACATGCACGTAAGCGTCGTAGACGGTCGTTGTTCACAAGCAATAGGTAAAGTGGCGTGAGGAAAACAATATTAAAATCTGATGTATAAATGTAATTTTTATTTTATAATAATATATGCATACTACACACATATTTATTTAGTTTGATGTATTCCATTTTCATGTGTGCATGCGTCCGTCTGGATAAAATTTGTTGTATGTATATTCGTATTATGTAAGTACGCAATCATTATTGGTTATCGCGGAACGAATCGTTTTCAAATCGGCGATTTGCGAAAAAAAAAAAAAATTTATTTAATTTTACCATTTAAATTACCGAGTTTGATAAAAAAAAAAAAAAAATAAAATATTAAATAGAGAATTTTAATTAGTAACGCGTCGCTGCGAACGTTTTCCCGTCCATGTTTAAAGATATTTTATTACCATTAAATATTCATATTATTCAGGTTTCCCCGAGGCTCGTGAACACAATCGCACACGCTTTTGTCGATCAGACCGGAATCTAATGAGCATATAACGAAACCGGTAACCACTTCGTGATCCCCGTGAAATGAAGACTTCCGCGACGGTCGACTACAGTCGCGCGTGGGAGTGCAGACAGTGCCCGTACACTCGACGGTTTACGATAAATCGACCGGTAATAACGATGTACGCTAAATCGACTACAATGCCATTCGATTTTTTTTTTATACCACACGTGTATTCGAAATTTTTCGTCAATGTTCCGTGTACTACGTGTCGGCCGGGGTGTGCCCATCATGGCGAAAAATATAGATAAATTGTTTCTTCGCACCCGGGATGTTCTATCCAGTACGGTTGATTATTATCACACAATTTTCATGACATGTTTATAGTGAACGGAAAATAAATCACGGTAGATAGGTCTAAAAATCGTACAGTTTGTACGTATTCAAGTAGTAATTGATAAACGTGTTCGTCGAAAACTACACAATTTTTGTTTTCGTTCGATCGTTTTACTAGTGAAATTTAAAAATACAAGTCATGAAGTGTAATAAAACCGTCTACGATTTTATTTGAAATCGGGTTAAATGTATGGAACAACATTTGAACAACACAGTGAACCAATATTACAATACGTTTTGATGAAAAAGTTTGTACATAAAGGTCGAGGTCGTGTAATGTAAACGATTTCGTTTCGACGCATAATTTATCCAACATCAAACGTTTCAGGTTTCACTGTAAAAGGGGTGAACATTCAGCTAAGGGACACGAGTGATTGAAATTTGCTCGAACCGAAGCAGAAATGTCAGAAACGATGTGCGTTCGGTTCCGATCGGCGGGTATTATTGACGCGTACTGTAATTTTTCTCGTGTTCTCGCCACGAGTGTTTCAAAATGTTCACATCGAGAAACGGACGATCTCATTTGATAGTTAGGCAAAAAAAAAAAAAAAAAAACAACGTACACTGACATCGTACGTCGTGCGGTTGTGAAACGTTTACGGTACGGAGACAAAAGTTTCATCCGGAAGTCGTTGACGCGGTACCGGTAAGCCGAGAGACGTTTGAATCGATCGTTTCAGCTGAACGGTTTTGCCCGAGGAACGCAGACGGAAACGTTTAGGTCCGGAAGGATATCTGCTCGCGGTTTTCCGTCCTGGAAGAGGCGGGAAACATCCGTTGCGTCCGGTTTTGGATACGATGCGTTTCGCGTGAACCGGTGTCCACGTACGCGTAACTCGATTCGACGCAGTTGCCGGTCTTAAGCGTAACTGGTCGTCGGGCGCGAAGGTGAGTGACTCTGTCCGAGCTCGGCCGCATCGGTCAAGACCTGCGCCGCCGCCACCGCCGTCGCCGCCGCCGCCGCCGCCGAGGTACAGACGCGCGACAGGTACACGTAGTCCGATAATCGGCCGACGACTCCTCCTGTTGCGCTCGAGCCGCGCGCACGGTCTTCGGTTCCCCGAGCCAGTTGCCGTTCTCCGGGCGCGGTCGACCGTCGCCGCTCGCCGATCACTCGTTCCCGGACGGAGAAGACGACCATGGCCGTTTCCGGTGATCGTGTCCTTCCGGCGTCCGGCCCTTCGTCCCGCGTCGCCGTCGCGGTCGCCGTCCTGTTCGCAGCCGTCGCCGTCCCTTGGACTCTCGCAACCGCGACCGAGGTGAGCAACCGGCCGCTGATCGTCCGCACTACCGGGCCCGGGTCTTAGCTCTTTCGGCCGCCGTCCGAACACCATTCGGGGAGCTGCTGCGTCCACGATCAATAATACACCAAAATCATTTTTCCAATCGCCGTTACTCGCCACATGTTTATAAACCGTACGGAGGAAGTCGGCCACTGCCCTTTTGATTCCCAGTGCCGTCGCACGCGTTTAAACGCATCTAAAGCTACCGGGGGGGGGGGGGGGGGGGGGGGTGTTTGCCGCCCCAGTGGTTCGAGTCTTGGTAGGGGCGCGATCGCGTTTCTCAACCGAATCGACCGGCTAAGATCATCGTCGCGGGATGAAAATGTCCTCCGTTTGGATTTCACGCGTATCGCGTGCGCCGGTCCTACGATCGTTGTACATTATTTTTTCGTCATTTTTTCCCCCGTCGCTTCAACCGACTCGATTACAATATGGTATTGTTTTTCGTGGTATGCCGTTTTATTTTTAACGGGGTCAAGATTTCTGGTTTGTTTAAATAACGAGTTCTGTAACAGATCGCAACAGTTTTTTCATAGTTGATAATTGTAAAAAGCTCAGTGTTCAATCATTATTCGGACCATGCGTATACGGACGTCGCAGTATTTATGTTCGTTCGGTTAAATTGTCGATTCGTTAACAATAATAATTTATCATTTAAAGCTGCTAAATTCGAAGGATGTTAGGAATTGTTTATATTTTAATAATATTATATTTTCAAATATGTGATACGCGCATGTATACATATATATTGCAGGACGAGTAGTATAGTATAGTAGGAACCTAATATTTTGTATCGTACAGCGAACCTTTCTATTATTGTTTCGTGTTTATCATGACGTTAATTATAATTTTTCTATTAGAAAATAAATATGATTTGTTTAAAATATTTTTCTTTAACGTTTTTTATTCATTTATTTCATTATACATTTTTTCTCACGCGTCATATACAGAGAGAATAACTGTAAATCTGATCTCTATAATCTGTATAATTCAAATGAATTACGAGTTTGTTCTAAAGTGATTTGATCACTCATATATTATGTAAACGCAATATATTAGTCGTAGTCATAAACTAGTAAACGTTTAGACAATTTAAATGCTTTGGTTAGATGACTTGCAAAAAAGTAAATTTCTCGTCAGCTTAAAAATGTTAAAAATAAACGTAAATATAATATATTATTTAAATATTAAAATATATTATTTCTGTGATTTGGACCCTATGACCTGTTTCAATTTTCAACCGCTACTATTAGATAAAATGTAGAGTATACATTAAAAATTCTAATAACCGTGACCATTACTTACAAAAAAATTAGTTAAACTAATTCTAGGTATTTTTATTTCTTTTTATAAAATGATTTCGTTGTTTTATACATGGTTTCTTTGGCGCTTTGCCATTTACTGTTAAATATTGGTTTTAAATTAAAAATAATCGTTAAAAAACAGTTTTATAATAAAAATGCACGTAATGAATGTTATAAAAATACAAAATTTTAATTAGTTATTTGAATAAATTAAAAATAATTTTGATGGAAAACGCTTTTGGTTATTTGATTTTAATGTATATTGGATAAAGAAAAAGAAATTTTATTAAATGTACTGAAATTCTCTCTCTCTCTCTCTCTCTCTCTCTCTATATATATATATATATAAAATGCATTTACATTTATCGAATCATTAATTTATTGCTTTGATATTTAAAAATATATTGTAATACATTTTCACACCTTTCTTGTTTTAATATGGTAATTACTTTAGAAACCACTTGTGAGAATAAACTGTGTTTTGAAGTGAATATGTAATTGTGTATAATTGCCACAAAAAAAAAAAACCTAATTTTTTGTCATGCCCCTATCCATGCAACCTAAGAACGTATAATATAATCAGCTGACAACTATTAACTCATTAATTTTTGCGTTTTTACATTTATATATTTGTATGACTTAAAACAAATTATGTTTTCAAGTATAGTTGATTGATACCTAATGGACATGTATAAGGACATAATATAATCCGTTCGATTATTATTTACTTTGTTACCTAACAACAATTACAACCATTAGCTAACAAATATTGCAATCATTATTATTGTTCCTTGTTAAACTACTAGAAATAATTAATACAAATTACATCGTTTTGTTCATTGTATTCTGTGTCTTCTGAAATACTGAACTATATATTATTTTACAAAGAGTTCTATAGCGTATAATATATTTTTGTCTTAGAAAATAGTTTAGAGAGTAAGTAATATAGGTATACGTATATAGTTAAACCTTAGGCCAATATAAATTGCCGTTGAATTAAAAACACAAAACACGTTTCATGGTTGAAAAAAACGGAATTCTAATACAGAATTTCGAAATCATGTTTATTGTTTAGTCATCAAACTAATAAACATATTTTACAAGAAAGTTTAAAAAAATAAAATTTACACTTGTATTGAGTAAAAATTAATTTAGTTTGGACAAAAAAAATAACGTGATACTGCAAATCGATTGTTTATAAATTATGTATGTTAAACAATTGAGGATATAACTAATATAGTGCGAAATCCCGAATATTCTCTGAATCAACTAACAAGATATTACGACTAACCGAAATCAAAAATTTTTAAATTGAGGTTACGGTTAAGGTTACGGTTTCTTATTTTTTTTTTTTAATAAAGATTCCAGTTAAGGTTAAGGTTCCTAACACTTAAAGGTTAACCGGTTTATTCTAGTTTAAGTTTTAGTCCCTGGTTTTTTGCAACCCATTTTCATTGAAATGTCTACTAGTAACGTATTCTATTGTATTCATTTAAAATATACAAGTAATTATTACATACTAATTTATATCATTACATAAATAACGATTCATTTTTCTTTATGGGTTTCACACTTTTGATATCATAATACTCGTATATTTATAATAAAACAAATCGATAATAAATTTATATTTGTTTACTTTTAGACAAGCAAGCCATCTTTTACTGTTGATTATGTCAGAAATGAGTTTTTAATGGACGGCAAAGTATTTCGGTTTATCTCGGGCTCATTACACTATTTTAGAGTACCTAAACCTTATTGGAAGGATAGGATTCAGAAAATGAAAGCGGCTGGTTTAAATGCTGTATCGACGTAAGTGAATTGTCATTGAATAGCATAAAAATTAAAAATGTAGAAATATCTATGTAACAACTAAGTGGTTATTTTTATAACTAATAATTTGTTATTATACATATATTATGCGTATTTTCAAATTTGAAAGTTGTAAAATTGAAAATACTTTAAATACTGTATATAAATTTTTTTTTTGTTAAAAATATTATGTGTTATTTGAATATATTTACTATAGTAATAAATGGGAATTTAGATATGTAGAATGGAGTTTACATGAACCGCATCCAGGTGTATATAATTTTGAAGACATGGCCGATTTGGAATACTTTTTACAATTAATAAAGGAGGAAGGAATGTATGTATTGCTTAGACCGGGACCATACATTTGTGCCGAAAGAGATTTTGTGAGTACTAAGTCTCAGCTAAACATAAATTAGAAGCTTAGTTCAAATTATTATTGATGTATTTTAGGGTGGATTTCCATATTGGCTGTTGAATGTTGTGCCTCCAAAACGTCTTAGAACTAATGATCCAAGTATGTCGAGTAAAGTTTTTCTTATGACCAAGTTTTTATCAGCATAATACACAAATTTAGTGTTAATAAATATGATGGTATTTTATTTAATATTGAAATAATAAGCAATTATTCTAAAAAAATAAGAATACATAAAATAATTTATAATTTTCATATGCCATTATTTTTACAAGTATTCAATTTTTATGTTAATTATATACTTGGATAGGAATCAAAATTGATTTAAGTGATTAAAACTGCGAATGGTAAAACAATAAAGTGCATAAATATATTTTATAAAATTGATTAATTTTATAAGTCAATTTTTATTATTAAAAGCTATCTCATATAACTTACAAGTAGGATTATTTGTTTTAAATGGTTTATTTCATTTTTTTTTTTTTTTTTTTTTTTTTTTTTTTATGGATAATAAGTAATTTTAAGTAACTAAAAATCAATCACGTAATTTGTAATTTGAATAATAATTTTTTTGTGTTAAATTTAAGGTTATAAAAATTACATAACCAAATGGTTTAATGTTCTAATGCCAAAAATTGATCCATTTTTGTACGGAAATGGAGGAAACATTATCATGGTTCAGGTATAAAAAATAAACCCTATCATATTTTTATAGATAATTTAATTTTTATTTATTAGCTTTTTTTTTTAATAGGTAGAGAACGAATATGGTAGCTACAATGCATGTGATAAAGCTTATATGTTATGGTTACGTGATTTGTTTAAAAGTTACGTAGCACACAAGGCCTTACTTTATACAACTGACGGGTGTGGATATTCGTATTTCACATGTGGTTCTGTGCCTGAAGTTTATGCGACTGTGGATTTCGGTGCTTCGACAACAAATGGTAAGCATTATTAAGCGGAAGTGAATAACACATTTTTCGTGATCAATTTATTTTGAAACACAATTTTCAGTTTCTCAATGTTTTAAATATATGAGGTCGGTTCAAAAGAGGGGGCCATTTGTCAATTCTGAGTACTATGTTGGTTGGTTACCCCATTGGCAGGAGCCAATGCCTTTAGTGAGCTCTTACGAATCTGTGAGAGGTCTAAAAGACATGCTGGCTTTAAATGCATCGATTAATTTTTACATGTTCCACGGGGGTACCAATTTCGGATTTACATCTGGTGCCAACAACTATGAAACAATAACAAATTCCCTCTATTTGCCCCAAATGACCTCATATGATTACGATGCTCCGCTAAATGAAGCTGGAGATCCAACCGAAAAATACTTTGCAATTAAGAACTTCCTCGAAGAAGCTGTAAGTTTTCTAATTTTATTTTTATAATGATTTTACGTACCTATTTAATGTGTTTTGTGCTGAAGAATTATGTTGTGTCAAACGAAATATCACCAGTTCCAATGCCAAAAGGTAATTACGGAAGATTTACGATGACGCCATTGGTAAATTTGTTTGAAAAAGTCACGCAACGGATTAAACCGATTGAAAGTGATGTTCCGTTAGCGTTCGAAAATATGGATATTGACTCGGGATTTGTTATGTACGAGACGATTTTGACAAATGATCAAAAAAACGTCACCACTCCTGTTAATTTAACCATTAGCACAGTTAGGGATCGAGCATACGTATATCTAGATAAAGTACGTAAACGTTAAATAATTTTAATGATAATAAAACGTACTCTATAGATTTATTTCGCTCTAGGTACAAGCAAGTATTATTACTCGGAAACAAGAAAACATACCGATAAGTTTAAATTTAGACAGTTCGGTTCAAAAGTTAAGCATTCTTATAGAAAACCAAGGGAGAATCAACTACGGAAGTTTTATTGAAGACCGAAAGGTAGGATAGTATTTATTTATCCATAATTCACTGAAACCGTTACGTACGTTTAGGGAATTCTTGATCCTGTTACGCTGGGGAGCAAAGTGTTGGGCCCGTGGAAGATGATACCATACCCTCTGAACGAAACGTCTTGGCTTACAATGTTTGAACCGCAAGAACACGTCACGTTGCCAGCCTTCTATAGAACTCAATTTACATTTTCAAACAATTTAACGAACATTTATGATACTTATTTGGACACCACTGGGTGGAAAAAGGTTCGTTTCTGACAATTACAGTAAAAACTAACTAGAAATATTTTTATTCATTTGAATAACGAATGAATGATTTTTTATACTTTTTTTTTTTTTTTTTGCAGGGCGTGGCATTTGTGAATGGAATTAACGTTGGTCGATACTGGCCAGCGGCTGGACCTCAAATAACTCTTTATGTCCCTGCTACATATTTTATTCCATCACCCGGTATAAACACTGTCGTAATGTTGGAACTCGAAGGGGTTCCACAGGATTTATCAATAGCGTTAATTGACAAACCTAAATTGAATGGTTCCATTGATTCTTTGATTTGACAGTTATTAGCACTGACCCTTTGAAGTCTTTTTTTCTAATAGTGTGGAAATTATTTCAATTACATTGAATTGATATCATTTTTATTATACATAGGAATTTGCTGTAGCGCTATAAAAACTATATGAGAATAAAATTGAGGTTGTTGTTGCTATTATAACTATGCAATATATCAAACCTAAAAATGAATGTTAAAACGTAGCTTATAAGATAATAAAAGAGTAATTTGTGATCTTCATTTACTTTATTTATTAAGAAGATTTAAAAGATCAATTTATTTATTGTATTTTTTAATATTTTATTAGATAAATTTATAGAACGAAAAATGGCATAAATTTATAGTGTTGTTAATCTAATAATAAATATTTATTATAATACATAAATTATTTTCATAGATATTTCATATAATATCTATATATAATATAGATTTATTTAAAAACATATGTTTATATGGTGTGATAATAAACTTAACTATACTGTCTTTTTAAATTGGTATCCTGGTAATAATCAGTTATTCGTAATACATTTTCACATAGAAAAATACTGTATTTATTTTATTTCATATTCTAATTATATTGAAGATGGTTAAGTATTAAAAAAGTTGAATATGGTTATAAATAAAAAAAAAAAATAATTTACTGAAATTATGAAAGAATAAGTGTAAAAACAACAGATGGCGTTCAATTTTAAATCGAGAAATTTATTAGTGTCTATTTTAAATTTAAAAATCATGTTAAATATAAGTAAAAAATAATAGTAAGGTCAATTTGAAAAGAAAAAAACACCAAGTATACAACTTTCGTAACTAACACGATTCAATAAAACGCGTATTTATTGAGAATAATTGAAATAAAACCAACATAAAGAGGAAACAAATGAGGACAGATGACTGTGAACCTGTAAACTGTATACATTTAAAAAATGCAATGCAAAACTTATATGTCATAACAAAGTTATATAATTATTAAAAAAAGTTGTGGTTATACTGAAATACCATATGGCAATGAAATTATTTCAAGTTATAGAAACTACAAGAACACAAATTATATGAGTGAACTTATCCAATTATGTTTCAAAAATTATACTGTCAACTACAGTCCGAGAGTCTTGTTTAAGATTAGATTATAAAAACTATTTTAATGAGTTTGTAAGACTCGTTATTTATAAAAATTAGCGGATTTTTATGTGAAATACATTCCTATAATTCTACTTGTAAAAATCTGTTACAGATTCATTTTAATGGTATATTCACAAATATATACATATTTATATTGTATTAAGTATTGAAAAATGATAATTTTATAGATTTCAACTTTATACCAACACAATTACTCACCAAATTCCCATATCATCACAATAGTGTACATTTTATAATGTAACATTCATAGTTATTTGTATGCAATGTTATGTCTTACAATGAAGGGATAAAAAGGAAAGTAACAATTGATACTAGTTGAACAATTTTATTTTAACTATTCATATAAATATGCGTATTGAATACATATTAAAAAAACAAAAATGTTTTGAACATATAGTGCTTTTGTAAATGTCCTATGGTTGTGTTATATATTTATTGTTGTAATAATCGCTACAATTTGTTTTTTGTGTCATTATAAGTTTACTAAAAAACATAAATGAAATATTATTTTCAATCGTGTACATGATGTTCACCGTAGTTGTTCGACACAGCCCTGCGTAGTCCCATTAAAGCGCTGATGATTTCGGAGTTTCTCTTTTTGTTATTTATGTTGGAATCCGATGATCTTACAGCGTCGTTCGCTATACTGTCATCTGGAAATTTTCTTCCAGCATTCTGAAATTATAAATTACGAACAACTCGTGAAATCCCATAAGTATATATGGTTTAATATATAATATTATCTATAGTGTACAAAGGTGATAATTATTATGCAACAAAAATATACTAAACCAGTAAAAGTTTGTTATCGGCCAATGATGATTCATCGAAATCAATATTGTAATTATCGTCAGGGATGTATAATGGTCGAAAACGCCGTAACGAATAACCGTTGATCATGATGATAAGGTACGTCAAGCAAATAAACACCAGTAATAAATGACCCAAACGTTTCCTGAAATTAATAAATAAATTTTAATATATTATATGCAGTGGTTTAAAGCAATAAGGGTGTGTTATGCACCGTCGGTTGATTCCGTCGGCAGTAACGTTTTGAGTTCGTCTACACGGAGTAGGAAAAGAAACACAATTTTCAAACACGTATATTGATTATCGTGTTACAGAAAGATTTATTTGCTTATTCACAAATTACAAAACATATCAATTGAAACGATTCGTTCGAGACGTGTATATGATTAAATTGGTAGGACACGATTGCCGACCTGTTCGGTTTAAACAGGCTGAAGGCAGACGGTCGTCGCTCACATTATTGCTGACATTACTACATTATAAATATTTATTCATATTAATATTCATTATTAATATAGGAGTTTCTAACAGGTGTGTTAGGATATAGTTTAGATACATCGATACGTTTTGTTAGTTATTTTATTTTTTAATTATTAATACTACTACGCGGTAAAAGTAATTTATAACGACATCGATAAAGAAATTCGACAACGTCTTGCGGCCTCAACAAAAATCGGCTAAATTATTTGCACACAATAAGATAAAATTTAATAAATTATACGACATATTTGATACTGATCATATTCAACGGCATAATAAAATTAGCTTATATTGTAGTTTAATCGTGGCCAGAAATGTAATGGGGATTTATTTTTAATAAAACATCGATTTTTTGAACAAATAATTTTACCTTTTTACCCGTGTCATACGTCTAATCGAACAAGGGAAACGGATTTAAAGGAGAAAAATAAACGTGTCTTATACTTAATGTATACATTTTTTGTATTTTTTAGTCACTTATTTACCTTAATTATATTTATTTTCTTATCAAAATAGAAGTATACATACATTTAATGAAAACTGTTCAAAATATGCAATCAAATTAAGATAACAGTAAATATATGCACAAATATGCAAATGCACAGTTTCTAGTAGTATAATAAGTGCATAATTACTACTTTTAGCTCAAGTACCTTTTAACAATAAGTAAAGCACATTAAACATAATGAACCAGTCTCTTATAAAGAATGATTTTTATATAAAAAGCTCGTAATCGGCTTGAGGAAACAAAAATAAAATAAAAATAAAGCTCTCTAGTCAGTAGTTTACAGATACCCGTTTGAAGCTTCAATTAAATAACAATGCCTCTGGCAGACCATATGTACAATTAATAACCTACAATAAGATCAAATTATTTTTAAATCTCGTAAAGAATTAAAATCCATTGTCAATAAATTTTAAAACCTAATTGTCGACGTGTGCTGAAAACATTTTATAATAATTCAACTACTTTGATTTTATAATCCATGTATCAAGTGGTAATAACATTTGAATTGATTATTCAACGCAAACCCAAATTTAAATTTTATATTTTATTTTAAAAAGAAAATTTTCAATTTATACATAAATTATTTGTATAATAAATCATTAGAATATATATATTTATATATTTATAAGCCGCATGTTTACAGATATAAAATATTACATAGAGTGAAATTCAAAATAGTAAATGATTTATATTAAATAATAATATTAATAAATTAGTTACGAGATGCATTCGATTTAAGAGAAAAATTATACAAAAATGATTGGTTTATACTTGTAATCAGAATAAAAAAATTAAAACATCGCACATAAATTGTACACATTAATATAATAATTGTTCTACTTACATGTTTTGATTTTACTGTCCTCTGAAATACTAATTTAGTTTCTTAAAACGGACAATTTATATACTAATATGGGTTCGGATTACATAACAGTTTATATCATTTTTTGTAAGTTTAATTCTGTGAACTGGCCGTAAACATTTCAACAACAGACATTCCATAGAAGTTCATAAGCAGATAGTATGGAGTTGGAATATCCAACGATTTTTTAAATTTTTTTATTTATATAATACCGTGAATCTCGTTATTTTATTTGCAAATGGCTTTCTTATTGTTTTTCTTTTTGCATTAAAACATGATAGCTTGTCACATACAATTCATCGGTATAATTTTGTATTTAATCAACTAATTTCATAAGAATGTAGCATCTCTATTGTACTGCATATTAAATTATCATCGTTTCGGTTAAAGTTTTATAATATTGCGCAATGTCTTGGAAAAACAATCTATTTCGTATTTATTCATTTATTCATGACTTCATCAACGAGAATAGTAATTGAACATGAAATTATTTTCATTACATAACACATCGTAATTCGTGTAATATATGAACATGAAAAAACCTCAGATTGTTTAGTTAATATATCCCAATATTTCATTTCAGATACTGTTATTTTAATATTATGCATTATAAATAAGATTTTTGGGCGCTCTCGAGCGTTTCCGAATTTTTTAGAATGAATTCATAAGTCGAACGATAAACGGATAAATAATACAATAACTTACTGGCTAATTGATGGTAATTCATATAATTGGTTTATATTGTAATATGGTTACACGTCGTAATATTTTTGCGTACAAATGTTTATATGTAATAAAAGTCCTGCGTGGTTATATAAGAATCGCGCAACGGTTTTACTTAATTTAATATAATATTATGAAGGTACTTTTTCTATTTATAAGCGTAGGGTTGTCCTAACACTGTTATTTATTTTTACGGTGAAAAATTCAAAATGTCCAAGCTACGTACAAAGTTGTATACATTATGTACTTCAATAGTTTATGAGAAGTTTCGTTAGTCAAATAATACTGTAAAGATAATTTAAATGAAATGAGCATGTTGTAAAAAAAAATTGTTTACTCACGGTGTTAGAATTTTTTAAATTAATAATTTTATCAAAGAAATAAATGCGAAAATTAAATTATGAAAATTATAAAAATAATAATGCCATTTTATAATATTTTTTCTATACGGGTTGGAATATTGTATAGCCAACAGTGACGAAATTACGAGGGGGAAGGTTTGAGGTGTGGTATCTTTCCCTTGATTTTTTTTTTTTTTAATTCCAGAGCACCACTTTTATATATTTATTCAATACTAGATTACTATTTTAATAATATTATATTATTGTATAGAAATAATGCAAAAAAAAAAAAAAAAGCCTGAATTCCCTAGCTGTATACACATTATTTACAAATAAGATTATACAAAATATTTCAGTACTTCTGTTACAGAATTGGATAATATATTTTATATTAAATTGAATCGTGGTACAAAATTAAATCTCTAAGCGATTGCATTTTATTTTATCGTGGAGCATGGTAGGTATGATATTGTGTAAATAATATAATAGGATTTGATATATATATATATATATATATAATGAAATATAATATACATTAGTTACGTCTAATAATGCAAGACTACTATATTAATTATCAATTAAATTTAAAGGCTCGGTTACACTGTGCAGCTGAATGCCATTTAGCATGGCCATCGGTAAATACATATATCCACATAGGTGTTGGCATTTAGTAGTTTAAATGCCGTTTATTTAAAATATTTTGATATGTTTTCCGAAGACGATATACTTCGCTGACTTTTGTACATATCCAGATGGAATATTATATTTTCAGTACGAAACATAACTACTTTTTCAGCTCGGAGATTATACTTTATGTCTATTTACTTTTTTTATCTCGTAGAACCGATTAAATGGTGTTGCTATGTTGGCAGTCTACAAAAATATTGAAATTGATCCAGAAAAAGTTGTCAATAAATTAGGATTAAAGCTACATAGAGTGGATCTTTTATTGCGAATTTACTATAACATTACATAACATTTATTATAAACTTTCGCAGTTACCAATAAAATACATGTACTTATTTCTAATGACAATATTTAAATATGTATTATGTAATTATTTTTTTCAATGTGTGCATGAATTTTTAAATTATTTTTAAATGTTTTTACATTAAACATGTCACTATGGTAATATTAAGAGGTACTTATACATCCAAGATACATTCATTTTATTTTATTTTATTTATTTATTTATTTAGGGGGAGGAATAATTTAATGTGTGACAATTTCATCCCTCCCTACAAGCATAACCAAATTACGCCACTGATAACCAGCGGTGGGGAACGCAAGGGGTTAAGTGAATGTTTCCGTTAGAAAATGTTGGTCCAGTCGTCGACCTTGAATTATCGACCAGCTCAAAATACAATTGATAGTATAATAGAGTATTATCATATTTGTTATATCGGTGTACCGTTATTATCAGTTTGATGTCGCGTGCGTATGTAATGTTTTGATAGTTATCAACATGACTTCCTAACGTCGCGATGCGTCATTGTCAAACACAATATGCGCGCATAAAGTTTTGAAGGTCCCGAATAACAAATTTATCGATATAGAAAAGTTTCGGTCGGCTAACTTCACATGCCGGTTTACAAAAAAATAATAAAAAAAAAAAATTCTAGTTTAACAGAATTGTACATCTGCTCATTATTATTCATAGCCGCTTAACGCCATACTACGATGCCGTGTTCAAACGTACTATTAGCAATGCACTCGGTACTTCGAAATTACTGTGCATCGCAAAATTGTTTTATTTGTAATTATATTCATGTCGACTACGTAGCGTTCGCGATCATTATTAATTGCAAGCGGAAAATTCATGGAGAAAATATCATTACAAAATATCATCTATGTCGGGGACGACAACGCGTTATGATTTTTCACTTTATCTTCGCTGTTCGTAAATGTAAAAAGAATACGTTTGGCTGGAACGATCTCCTAAGTTATGTAATAACTCGATTTACGAGCGTATCTTATAGATAAGACGTTGTTAGTTACAGAATATAGTGGAAAGAGGTGAGGCGTCCAATGTATTTAATGTACCACTTTGCATTTTTGGATTTACCACTAATCCGACGGTACCGTTGAAGGTTTTTTTTTAATATTTTTATCCGTCGAGCTGTACCAAATATAATCCCCTGAAGTTAGGTTAGGTTAGGTTAGGCTAACTTTTTATCCGTTTTTTCGATAGAGAGTTAGATGGAAGGGATGATATATAAAAACGTTGAATGCTTCTCTTTTACGGCATGTATTCTATGAGTATTTTGTATAATACGAGTACATAGTAGATGAATCATATATATATATAGGCATATTATAACATTGGGAGTAGGATTTGAATAAGTCATTCTTGACTCCTCCAACTCACTTCTCTATAACGCCAAAAAAATTATACATGTACCTTTACGCTTGTAACAAAATACAACGATATAAAATAATTTGCATAAAGATATAAGCTTTTTAATTTAAAAAATAAAATAATCAGATGGCAGTATGATAACATAGTATTTCGAAATCATATTAAGTAATATACACCGGGTATGGGTCCGACAAACAGGGTTCGGGTCATACGGGTGAGTTGTTTTAATTATTATTATTTAATTCGATCAAATCCTTAAGTCGCCAAGTTTTTGTTTTCAAACCAGCCATTTTTATAGTTAAATTGTTGTTTTTAAATCTGTCTCCGGTATACACTATTGTGTAACGCTAATCATGCGCGTAGTAATTACATAATACAACAGGCAAGTGATATGAATAATATATATACACGCAGGGTAAAAACAAAATAATTATTGTTCATACTGATTTTGGACAGGACCTTTTATAATTATTAAAACTGACAGCAGGAGATCGCTGCGGGAATTTATATTAAATAATTATAAATAAAATTAAACAAGTCTCTTTTGTTTGACTGAAATATTTTCCGAAACCACTAACTCGATTATACACGTGGTTACTTGAATTTCGTAAATAATTTCTTAGTGGTGGAAGATATATAGAAATGATTAATTATGTAATAATATCAACTTTGTAGTAACGTTGTAATTTTAAGTATTATTATTGTTATAACTGTACAATTGTAGGCGAGGGAGCAGGCACTTATTGTATTTTCATGTATCACTTTGTACTTGAAAGTAATATAGGTACTTTTCTGACGACACTGTTCAATGTTTGCTCCATTTTTCCTCTGTTCCAAACATTCCCCAGAGAGTATCTCCATGTCACCCTCTATTCAATTTTTGGTCTTGAGGGAGTTAGTGGAGAGGAGAGAAAATCGACCATTGTGTTTGGACGTTTCATTATTCCAACAACACTATGTTAGATATTATAAAACATTTTTTTCGCACAGTTGTTCCGAACATACTGCCTCCCCCCAAGGTTCTATGTATTCTGTTTCCTTAATAATAATAAAGAAACGGAAGTCATAACTTCTTAAACATTTTCATAGCTGAAATAAAATTATCCTTATATAATCTGGTCTGCGAATTGAGATTTCTGTCAGACACCTAGCTTGTACGTGTGTGATCATCTGTACCTTAAATCTTATTTGTTATAGTATTTGATGTCCAAAACTAACTTACTTTTTTTACTAAGAAAGTAATTATTGGGTATTTTTGCACTTTGCGCATTGTACTAATAACGTTTCGTGTACCGTCGCGATTGCCTACGGAACATGGTAACCATTTTAATACCGTATGGTTTCGTTCATAAACATTACCGGCGCAGCTGAACCGTTGCCCGCATTTTATATGAACACATTATTTCCCATGAACCTACGGTGAAACGTGTTACCGAGCATAAAAATAATTCATAACACAGTTGTCTATTACTTGAGATGTTATCTAAAACGTTAGAGATCGTTCAAGTAATAACGCATATTTTTATTAATAATAATATTCAAACGTCATAATTTATAAGGCGTGGAGAATTTTTCTTAGTCTAAAAATTCAAATTCAATTACGAAATGAGACAATTGGGCCGGTATGTTAAGTGTTGGGGTTAAAACGGAACTGTTTCGTAGTTAGAGAAACAGAACGTAATAATACGTTGAGACATACCCTGTACCTTGGAGTATTATCCAAGCATATATCATCCATGCACGTGTATCGTTATAATATTGTCGTTCAAATAAAGTTATTGTATTTAACTTTCGTACGAAACATTTTAATTGGAGACGAAAATAATATTTTTAAGTAATTTGTTAATTTCACATACAATACACACACTGTTGAATACTTAAACACTCTGTCAAGCGACTTGTAGCTCATATACATTTAATCCAAAACTCAAACGTGATCTATTAGAATAGTATGTTTAATTGCGTTCAATTCACTTCGTTTATACGTGTAATTTATATATCTTAAAAACACTGACGACGTTTAAAAGAATCAATCTACGTGTATAAATATTTATTTATTCATTCATCAACTTCGGGTGGCATTAACTATTTTTAAAGTGTTTACGGTTAATATGATCGAAATCAGCGTGTCAAGTGAACTAATGGTACAATTTAATCTAAATCTTTCTGAATCAGTTCACGAATGAATTATATGTTTGATAATCGTTCGAAAAGTCATGTTGTCGGTATTTTAATATTATCTGAATTATTCCTTCGTAGTTTTATATTCTTAGAACTATATTGTATTGATTATTTCTTAGATATTCACGAGTATTGAACATTTGTTTGGGCCCATATCCTAGCGATAAACGCAGATCGGCTCACATTATATAACTATCTCTTTTCTTGTATTGTCGCCCTGTCAGCGCATTTTTATTATCAAACAAACAATAAGACGAAATTTAAAAGCTAAATAATTCGGTTAAAAAATTCAATAAAATCGTAAATTTTATGCGCATGTGTCGTAATTACACCTGGAAATGTATATTGTGTATTTTTTTTTTTTTTTTTTTAAAGCGCGATTTCAAAATAGAGGGTCTTTATAGTGTATAGGCTATAATTCTGAATGATTAAAAAAAATCTGGTTTGAACATAATTCACGCAAACAAAAGTGTTTTTCTCCCCTTAAATAGTGTAAGTAAATATAAAAGTATACAAAAAAAAAAAAACCTTCCTGGGTAATATTTTTTCTTTCGTCTATTACTCCAACTGCGGTATGGCCATTTTTTTACCTGTTGATTATCACAATAATACTTTTTAATTTTTTTTAAATTTTTTTCAAGCTTAAGCGTGTTAGCAACGTATTGTTATTCTGACACATCTAAAAAATTCACACACACACATTCGATTTTTTTTTATATGTACGTTATTTTAAGTTAATTTAAGAATTCTAAACGATATACTATTTTCGATTGAACATATTTTAAGTACTTATATTAGTTAAATTGTATAAATTACGATATAATTTTTATTCGCATTTTTTTTCAAATTTTTCAACGTAGTATTTTGTATTTTATTACAATACGTATAATTCAAACATTAGTTCCATAACAATTAATTTTTTTACAACGATTTTGTAAATATTTTATTAAAATTTATAACGATTTAGGAGTTAGTTCATTGAGGCGAAGGCTTCGACCTTTGATTAAGTCTGTTGTTTATGATTATGGATTATTTCGATGATTACAGGACGTCATATTATTACCGTAACATAACTATTTGCATTATATTATTTACAACAGTAGAAGTTATTTAATTTGTAATGTAAACTTTTAGTACTATGGGCAATGTCATTACCATCATTACCAATGGTTAATAATTCGTTATTTGTATGGCGTGATAATTTTTCATCGTGCATTTTATTATTTTGTCGTAACGCCCGTTGAAATCTCGTCAACTGGCAGCTGCAGTTATTAGGGAATTCACCAAGTCGTTACATAATAATAAATGGCACATAAAATATACGAAAATACACGTATAAATTTACAAGTAATAAGTAATAGCTACACGCTGCGTGAAATCGGTGAAATTAAGATGTACAGTACCGAGATGGAATTACGTTGCGGGGTACGAATCGATTATATTTTCCTGCGTTCAGTTTTTATCGCGACGCCGTGTTATGCTGGTAATATCGTAATGATTTAAAATCGGACTCGAGGTTACCGGGAACGGTTATATGTCTTTAAATCAATTACTCATAATATTATAAACAAATAATATTACCTCTCCAATCCTCGTGCCGATTTGCCTGTTGGGCAAATCGTGGTTGACGTCTGAGGTACAAGATATGGTGACAAATTTTGTATTTTAAAATAATAATAACTTTTTCTTTAACTCACTATTGTTAATTGTATTTAAAATTTTTCAACATATATTAACACACGTATTTAGAATTATTTTCAAAATTAAATTAAATCATTACAAACGTTTACAACTAATTACGTTTTGTTGCATAGACGATCTGCGTAGTATTTTACACTCGTCTATGACTGTACAAAAAAACAGTTGGAACGCGTCTCCGCGCGTGACTAAAAACTGAGCTCCTTATATCTAATGTTATGTATGTGTGTGTGATATATTATCGTTATATTTTATTCTATTCAATAAATTATCATTATCCTTAATGGCTAACAGTTCTTATAATTATTTTATTATACATTACATTTGAAAAATATATGATTGCTTAGGCGCGCATATCATTACAATATCGTTTGTCTTGAACACCGTTTCGTTTATCCGCGCCGGACTACACGTTTCAATATCGTATACATTATGTATAATACGTACATTTAAAATTATATACTTTACACGCGGAACTTCACTGCTGCGCACGAGATGTCGGCGTGACGAGTGCGTACCTACATAAAATGTACGCTGCAACAGGCACGTTATTAAACATGGTTCTGCACGTCTTCGCGTCACTTACCCCTTTCCTACGGGTATACCTTGTACGCGGTATCACGTACAGACGGTACAGATGCGCGTGTGTTACAGTGACGCGTGCAGTTTATTATCGGACGATTAAGTGGCCGGTTTCGACGTCATATTTTTTTTAAATTTTTTTTTTATATACATTACCGTTCCGGTGTGTCGAGCTCGGCCGCCGCACGCGCAACGACGGGAAAAACAATAAAACGAAATTTATTCCAATACGTGAATAACGCGATATGATCGTAATAGTATACAATATACGATGTCCGACGACGATGCCGAGGACGTAATCGAGTCTCCAAACACCACGTCGGTTCCGGGTCCGTTACGTTTACGGGCTCTAATGCGAGATTACATTATTCACGCATGCCGCCGCGCAAGGATCGGAAAGGCGTGACCGGACATCTGCTTTCGCATGGCCAAAAATCCTCGTCACCTGGTACCGCGCCCCCGAACCTACCCGATAGCAACGCTTGTACGTTATACGTACGTGTGTGTCGTCCTCGCGGGTACAACACACCTACCTACGGAGTTTATTTATATTTAGTTTTGTTGTACGCTGGTAAAACGCGTGTTGTCCGAACGTAGAGCGCAAGCAGTGCGGGGCTCGAAAAAAGAGAGAGTGCACAGGGAGGGATGGTGAGAAATAGAAAAGGAAACGTCCGCGAAATCCTCTCCGAAAACACCGCGAGCACGTGATCTATTGTCGGACGAACCCTGCCGATTCTCACGGTGCCCCTGCGATGGACCGTTAAAGCGCGCGCGCGCGCGCACACATATTTCATATAATATAATATAAGGTAGTAATACGTAATAATAATAATAATAATAATAATAATAATAATGCCAATAGGCATTTATCGGTATAAAGCGGTACAATACGCGTTCGCTTGTACAATACGCCTATACCATTAACGTTTCCCCGTTCGCCGTCGGAGTTTTGTCTTTCGCAGTGCCTACTATGTGTTAAAGCAATGCGTATTGGCACGTCGCGATATCGCATAACATTCCGGGTGATGCCCGCGGTTGTGCGCCGACATAATATTTTGTTCGAATCGCGTTATGGCCGGTTGGTTGGGTGTTCTGAAAGGGAACGGGACGAAAATGAAAAACCCTAATAGAAAACGGACGACTAATTGATATACAATAATAATCGGTTGTCGATCGCGCGCAACCGCAACGAACAGCGCATACTTACGCTGCAGGCCGCAGGAAAATAATGCGCTCGGAACCGAATCGTCGGGAGGTCCTCCGAAATGATTATTATATTCAGAAAATTATGCGCCCCAATACATTTTAGTGTATACATGTTATAATACCTTCGACGTTCCGTTGTTTCCCCATCCGACTCGCACAACATACACGTATTGTCCGGAGGCAAAAATAATAATAATAATAATAATAATATCACGAGTAAATAATCGTGCACTTGTACGTTATTCGATGTGCAATCAACCGTTAAAGACCATTTGTTCCGCATTAATTACCGACGGTAATTGTCTCGACCGTACACAAATATAATGCACTGCACGCGCATTACGCGTATGTTATATACGTGCGTGTGTTAACAGGAAGCTAATATAGTTAGACGTACAGAACCCCAGCAGGTACGCGCGCGCGGGAATCGAATTAATTTTCCCGCGATCGGACACGCCGTTTTCATCCGCGTTTAGCGACGGCTATTCGATTACGATAATTATTTTATAATACCCCGTCGTACATGTTTTGTACTATTATTGTTTTTTTTTTTTTTTTTTTTTACGTATTGTTCGGTTGTCGATGTAATCACTCGCGAGACGGATCGGTGAAACGATCGTTGGACCGACGGAACAATCGCGATGTTGTGCACGGGACTCCGTACGGGTTTACCACCGTTTGGCATTTTGTTTTCGTTCCGGTTTTCCGGACTGTAGTTTTCGGTTCGATTAAACAATTTCTCGAAAAACAAAACAACGCGATTCGGGTGCAGACATCCGACCGCGCGGCAACACGGTATTACGTAATCCGGCGCGGAATGTTGTTTATTTTTTCGTGAAAAAAAAAAAACTTGCGCTCCAGCGTCCGCAGCCTACGTGCTGTCACGATAATATCGACATATTATGTCGTCGTCGGCAGACGGATTCTCGTTATTTCCGTCGCGACCGGGTGAACGTTCGCTCGGAGATGATCAATTCCAGAACCCATCACGCAACGGATATTCTCCCGGCCTTCCACCGCCAGAGCCCTATTCCCCGCGTATCCCATACGTGATCGGGTGCTGTGCCCGACGGCAACGGCAATGGAGCCCAGCGCGAAAACCCGCAACCGAACCGTGCGACCAGGGTCGTAGCTAGGGGGTCGCAATTCCTGGGAGAGCGCAAAAATGAAAATCTCGCGTTTAATGTTAAAAATTACAACGGTCAATGTCGTATATTTTGTTTACAAAAATCTTCAACAGCCTTCGTATTATAATCAAAGCAATCATCGAAAATAATATCTAATAAGCGTAATATTGTCGAATTGAAAATACGTAAGGGCGCATTTCGAAGTTTCGCCCCGGGCGCAACGTTTGGTTGCTACGCATGGCCGTTACGCGGACCACAACGGAGCGAAACCCGTATCCGGGTGAAAATATTGGCAACCACCGGTAAATAATAGTTTTCCGGACGTGCGTGAAGTTAGCCCCCCGACATTGTCTGATCTACTCCGGACCAATGCCAATATTTTGTAACTCATTTGTAACTATTTGTAACACAATTTTCAGAATTTGTAACTCCTTACTTTTGGCGCAATCGACATTTTTTTGATGGGGGGCCAACTTCACGTAGCCCCCCGACTTTGTCAGAACGACTCCGGACCAACGCCATTCTTTTATAACTCATTTGTAACTATTTGTAACACAGTTTTCAGAATTTGTAACTCCTTACTTTGGGCGAAATCAACATTTTCCTGATGGGGGAACAGCCCCCCGAATTTGTCTCATCGACTCCGGACCAACGCCATTCTTTTATACCTCATTTGTAACTATTTGTAACATAATTTTCTGAATTTGTAACTCCTTACTTTGGGCGCCATAAAAAATATTTGTTTGGGGAACTTCACGTAGCCCACCAGCGTCTATGAAGTTTCTCCCCTTCCATATGGTCCATATAGTAGACTTAAAAAAAATTGCGATCCCTGACTCCGGGTGTTTTTGAAAATTTCATTTTTACTAACTATTTTTTAAATTTTTCATTGGGTATTATTTTTTTTAATTTATAGACATTTATATTAATTGTATTTAATAATTGTTTTTATTAATATTAATTTAATCTTACCAGTTTTTAGAACTTCTTAATTTCACCGTAATAGGCTTTTTTAATTGAGTGGAGGATAATTCACGCAGCCCCCTCCCACTTTGTTCTATTAATTCCAAACCTTCACATATATTTTACTTTACTATCTCATAGCGTACTTATGTACCTACCTTCTTCTTCTACCAAACTTCACGCACGTGAAACATTGAATTAATGTATTTTATGGATTCCTTATATTAAAATATTAATATTATAATTATTATTATATCCTTATAATATAGCCTTGATAAATACACATTTTTTTTTTTAATGAATTAATATATTTATAGAAAAACTTTTAAAGCAAAAATATAACAACAACAACAATTATCAATATTGCAATAACGTGTAGATATTACGACCTAATATCAATTCATACATGAAACTAGTAACAACATTTATAAGTATCAGAATAATTTATCCAAAAAGACACAATAAATAATATCTAAATATACTTTTGCTTAGCTAACAGAAAATTACAAGCAATAATGAAAATATATACTTAATTACAAATATAATAATTGAAGTTTGAAAAATTATGATGAACAACGTTCAGGAAACTTGCTTTAGAATACAGAAATCCACAATGTGAAACCCAAATATTCGGATTTCACGACTGAAAATCCGAAATCCGGATTTTTTCGGATTTTCGGAGAATCCGGATTTATTTCACACCGCTAATATTAACACGCGTTGACGTGTGCCAACGCAGCGGAGACCCGACGGACGAGGATATATTGCTGTACAGTCGTAGTAAACACTAAAAGTAATGAATAACAGTACGTACGCGTTTGTTTCGAATACGTGTCGCGCTTCCGTGCCGGACGAACGGTCAAACGTATTTTTTACCGTTCGCCTACGCGACCCTCCCCGTCGGAGGGGGTGGGGGGAGGAGGAGGAAACAAAAAAAACTTTTACCCCGTCGAACCGCACACAAGGCGTCGGCTCGTCGTCCGCTCGCGTTAATGCGTTTTGTACGTCGATCGTGTACGAGAATTAACATTGGACCAACACGAAATCCTACGCCACCGGCACTGGGTGTATAGTACCCGTCGCGCCTACCGGTGTTTTATTTTTTACCGTCCGTTGTTGATTTATCGCCATGCCGGTCTTGTTTCTGTCGGGCGAAACAAACCCGTGAACCCGTAAACGCTTTGGTGCGGTACAAGTCGCGTAACGCGTCCCGGGTAGGTTAGGTTAGGTTAGAACCCAACCCGGACGAAAACCGTGGCGCGTACAAACGTAACAACGTTCCGCAGCGGTTTCGCGGCCGTAAAGCGGTCGGGCGCGCAGCCGAGGTGTCCGTATCCATTCGTCCGCGCGTTTTTCGATTTACCTTTATTCCTTTTTTTCCTTTTTTCTTTTATTCTCAACTTCCGTCCCCGATAAAGACACCCGTTCACCATAATACACCGATAGCACGTACACCCGTTAGTAGATTACATTAAGTTCTTTGCGGTGACGTGGAAGAAAAAAAAAAAAAAACGAAACAAAAGTGTAATGAAAATACTGGTCCGTTGTGCGGCCGTTTATTGCGTATAACGTTCGTACGAGTCTTCGTAGGTTTCGTTGATGTCGAACACATATACCATCTACCTACGGTCGTAATGTTATAATCTGAATTCGCGACTGCGAAACCTCCGCAGTTCACTGGAGCGATTTACGTTTCCCATCGTTTCCTTATTCGTTCCGAAACGTTTCGTATGTTATTTAATTTTCGGTTCACGCGGGGACTGTGATCACGAAACTATTGAATTCTCGTAAACTTATATTTTGATAGCGTTTCGCTGCACAGCGGACGCAATAGATCGGACCCACCGGCGGCGGTGCATCCGGTAAATGTACGTTTTTCGCGTCGTGTATGACGTAGTACGCTTGACGCAGTTCTTCGTCCACTTTCGAAATTAATCACACTGTTCTCCTGCGCACCGCAACGCGTTCCGTGTCAGCACAATAAGCAAAATTAAAGTGTACTGTTAATACATTATTGTTAATACGGTATGTGTTTTTAGATAATAATACGAGGAGAAAAAAAAAAAAAATAGTTCTGTTGGGCCGAACGTTCGTTTTTCGGACGACGACGAACGGCTAATCGAATCCGTAAGGAATCATGAAATACCGTATGAAGAATTAATCGTAGTAGCCGTCTTTATTGAACGTTAGTCGCGCACGTTCAGTAGCGATCAACCGAATCGTTCAACACGCTGCTACTAGTTTTGTAGGAGAACACTTCCACGCCGACGTGATACAGATATTTCGCGAGAAACGCGCCCCTAGGAACACGTGTACCCTAAGCCCCACCGTCAAAACATCGCGTAACACGTTTTGTTTTCCAATTAAAATCGATTTCTATAAACTCGAAGCGCTCGAACGAACGAATCGAGTCTTCGGTAATACAATCGTAATCACAGACGCGCATCACTTGCAGCGGTGTACTGCCATACGGTGCACCTATGTAACACGATGCAGCAGCAGCTGAAACGTGCACATGTACGCGCGGGTTGATGATCGTTCAGCACGAACAATTGGAAAACGGAACCACGGTTCGCGCCGATCACTGCATTAATATTTATGGCACAATCCGTCGACACATGCGTTACGTGAGTAATGGATTCGGGAATCGATCGATGTAAATCGATACGCGAATGTACGCGACGAATCTTTGATCAAACGAATCGTTTTGGAAATGCATTTCGAATGCGAATGCAACGTGACCGCGATAGACATCAATATTTAACGCCTGACTGCAAACATGTGTGGATTCAATGCGCACGTCTACGTACTCCGTAACGTGTTCTCGTGCGCTCATCTCTATACGCACCTGCAGTAGACCGACTAGGCGGTCGGATTCTTAATCGATTCGATTTTCAATCGATTTAATGATTTATAACCGTGATAATAACCGTATATAAATAGATACACGGTCGTTTTTAATCCGTTACAGCAGTTATTGAGTCTTAAATCATCGTCGAACAATTCAGTCAATACACTCTGGGTGACACTAAGACATAGATGATCTTCGTTATCATAAAAATAATATATTTCATTAATGACTTTTATTTTTCTTTTATTACATTGAACGACAAGTACACTTCAAATAAATAATTGCGTTACACTTTACAAGCCTGTCCACAACCGTTGATTGACAACATATCTTGTGTGTATATAATTTGAACGTTATTGAAATGTGTCAAAACGAATTAATTCTAGTTCGTTGAACATACAAAAAGCATTTCGCTAAATTTTTGGAAACATGCTTCACCGAACAATAATTTTAATGCATATATTATAAATTATATTATGATTTTCGGAGGAAAATATCATATAAAAATAATTTACGTTTAATTTGGTGATGATGACTCACCTCTTTCCCGTGCATCAAGAAGGTTGAAAATGGCTAAATAAGGTAGTTTTACGGTTTTCTGTATTTTACTCTACAACAGTAACAGTTATGACAAAATTATAAAAGAATTTTATTAAAGAATATAAAATTTTCTTTGAGTAACATTTTACCATAATCTATTGTTTTCTCTGAAAATAAAGAAAAACTAAATAATTTAATAGGTATGCAAAAATATTGGATTTACGGTTTTTTAAATATATGGATTTTATGAACGGTTAAAGATATGATTAAATGTTTATTATTATATAAAAAATAATGGGAAATTACCGTCATCGTTATTAAAAGTAAATAAAACTCGGATGGCGATAAAATAAAATTTAATAACAGTTTTGAATTATATAGATAAACAATATATAATAGTTATTAAAGTACATTTCATATTTTAGTTGTTGTATTTCATTGGAATGTTTCGCGTTTCTATAATTTTATAGTGGTTATTTTATGTTATAATTTATAGGTTACTGTTTCAAAATTTATTTAAAAAAATGCCTAGACAACAAATCAATTTAATTGAACCCATGAATAATCAAATAACTGTTTCTAAATTGCTTTCTAAGATAGGCTGTTTATCTGTTTTATTTTATAATATGCGTTTAGTAAACCTAAATTTACATGATAGTTCACGCTTGGTTATTGATGAATGTTCAATTTCTATGAAGAAAGCTCGAATTCCAACACATGATAATTCAGATTGCATTAAGAAACTGAAAAAATTATACGAAGAATGGAGAAAATTAGACAAAAATAAAACATGAACAACAGAATTACAAAAAACACATGAAAACAAATTCAAAGAATAATTATAAAATTTGACAATTTTTTTTGTAGAAAATGCTCAGGCGTTTGTGTTTGATACCACACCAAGTAATAGTGGTCATTTTAATGGGACATATGTTCTTTTAGAACAATTATTAAACCGTGATATTTTATTTTTCGAAAGTTGTCATCATAATATTTGAAATAGTTTTGCAAGCTGTGTTTGCTCGTATGAAGATTACTGTTATGAATAGCTCTGACATACCTTTATTTAAACGGTTTAAAAATAATTGGAAAAATATAGATTCAAGCAATTTTAGAATATATTCTACTTTTTAAAATTCGCATAAAAATCTGAAAGACGTTAAAAATGACATCTCTTTATTTTGCATACAAAGATTAAACTAGTTTCCCGAGAGATGACTACAGAGAATTTCTTGAGTTGGTTTTGATATTTCTAGGAGGTTTACCTCTTTGTGGAATTAAATTTCGACAACCAGGTGCTTATCACTTGGCACGACAGACGGAAAAAACCATTTATTGTATTAACATTTTATTTTTCATTGATCAATTTAAAATTACTACAAGAGGACAAAACTCTATTGATGAAGTTTATTGTTTCATAGTTAAATGCTATATTCAAGAGTGGAAAACCGCATCACATCCAGTTACATCATCCATGAATGATTTGTTGATTTTAAAAAGAACTAAAGAACTACAATGGTAAATTAGGAGAAGTCGACATAAGAAAATGTATCAATCATTTATGGTATTTGAACGTGGAATGTGCCGTGTTTTCTATATTTGACGATCGTGAAACAAAACAATGTATGGTAAACTACATTTTAGAAGGGAAAGAACAATATAGTAATGACAGTGAGGAAGAAATAGAAGAATCGAAAAAAAATTAAATTTAAAGTTCAATGACAACTCATTTTTTAAATAAAGATCATCCATTAAATTTATTAACTAATAAATCGTAGAAACTATTTGCACGGTTTCAAATTTTTGATGTATTTTTACGAGTACAGGGAAAGACATAGAATAATATAAACAAGCTTAAGAAATTGTATCGTCATTAAAAATTGTTACAAATGCAGCAGAAAGAGGTGAAATATAATAGAAATAATAGAAATATAATTAAAAATTTTCAAAAAAATAAGGAACAAAAACAATTTACTTTACAAGTAGATAAAAAGAATCTATCGATTCTTCAATAAAAAACGACTAATAATTTAATATATTTTTCAGGTTGCTCAAGAATATCCCAAAACATTTTCCGGCTGCAGTCATGAAGTTATAAAAAAAAATGTTGAATATAAATTTTCTTAATTATAGTTTATATAATATTCTTATAATTAAACTGTATCTATAAAACTGTTGATTTGATAATATTTTTACTCATAACATTATTTATAGAAAATTGAATGTTCTTTAATAAAGTTTTTTTGTAATTTTATCATAACTGTTACTGTTTTAGAGTTCAATACAGAAAACCGTAAAACTCCCCTATTTAACCATTTTCAACTCACTTGAGACACGGGAAGGGGGTGGTCATCATCACAAAATTTAACCTAAATTATTTTTATATAGTTTCAAACAAATGGGAGGAGGGTCCTAGCATCAAATTTTTACAGTTGAAATATTAGGACAGCCCTAATGCATATAATATATAACTGTGCAGGCACAGATCCAAAGTCATTATTAGGAGAGGAGAATTTTATATTGTGGACATAATACGTATATAATATATATAATTTAATAATTCTATAATATTTTAAGTATTACCGTTTACCATAATTTTTTCTTTACATTGTAAAGCAGTAGTTTACAACCTCTTCTGTTTTACTCCCCTTTCGTAGATTTTCAAAAATCTCGCAACCCCTCTCCTATATATTGAAGAAATTTATTAACTTTATTGGTGTTTTTTTTTTTAATATAAACTATACAATATTCGGAATTATTCAATAAAATTGTACTTCGTAATAACTGCTTGCACTTCCACATCAATGTATATACGCCCCTTAGTTGGGGAACTAGTGCTGTAAATGAATAAACTTTCAAACAAATGTTAAAAAAAAAAAAATAGATAGGTTCATTGAAAAGAAAACTTTTTATATATAAGAACAGTAAAAAAAAATATTTAAATATGAAATTAATTTTTTTTTTTTATTAAAATAAAAAAATTTACAGTTTGTATAATATAAGTACAATAAGTAATTTAGATGACATTTTTACCAGGCTGGACGGCTTGAGGGAAGGGAGAGTCCATTGACACTGGTTCCAATATGAACTATATTTAGATTAAATTTTACTGTATATAATAAATTTATCTATAATATATAAATATAAATTAATTATAAAATCATGTGGCCATTTAAGTTTGAGACGACGGAGAGGGTTTAGTCAGGTAGTGTTTTAGATGCTAGCTTGGCGTCTACAGGATTAGGATAATTTCGGAAGTTTTTGTGAAAGTTATTACAATTATACAAAACTAGTGCAGATATCGTTGAGATCATGATGTAGGGAACTGTTACTTACATACCATGGACCCATTAGCGAGGAGACGAAGGTTTATTGATTGGAACGCTTGGAATATTTTTAGGTTAGAAATTTTTGTAGAGCCCCATAATTGAATTCTATACGTTATTGCAGAGCGTATCAATTGTTTATAAACTAACATTTTGTTTCCAGTGAGATTTTAGAACGGAGAAGTTGCCTTAGCTTGTGCAGACGGAGATTTAAGGATTTTCGTTTTGTTTTTATATGTGTTGCCCAGGTCAGTCTTTTATCTAGATGGAGACTTAAGTACTTTACTGATGTGTCCATGGGGATTATTTTGTCATTGAGATAAACGGGGGGAATATTTTTTGGGCTGAGGGTAAAGGTAATATGAGTGGATTTGTTTTCATTTATTTTTATTCTCCATAAGTTAAACCAGTATTGTAAATTAGTTAGATGGTCTTGGAGGTTATTTATGGCAGAGTCTAAGTTATGGCTGGATAAGGTTATTGCAGTATCGTCTGCAAAAGTAGGTAAGTTGATGTTATTTGATTGAGGTAGATCAGCTGTATATATATTGAACAATGTAGGTGCGAGAATACTGTCTTGAGGGAGGCTTACTCTTATAGGATGAATACTAGAATACTCTTTTTTACATCGCACTACGAAGTAGCAGTTTGTGAGGAAAGATTTTAAGGTGAGGTATAATGGGGTGGGTAAAAAGAAGAGTTTATAAAGAAGGCCTTCGTGCCAGACGCGATCAGATGCCTGCGCAACGTCGAGAAATACCCCTGAACAAAAGTGTTTTTGTTCAAGGGAAAAGGTGAAATTAAATTAAAAATTATAGAGTGAAATCTAATTTTCTTCTGATTTTTGAAAACATGTCAATGTATAGTTGCTATGGAAAAAATGTAATTTTTATCATTGCTTGACATATAATATTATAATTTTTTTTTTCATTTTGTTTCGTGACATTTGGGTGGGGAAATCGCTTCCATGCATGTATTTTCTTGTATCAGCGTCTGCAACTGTGTGGCCCTGTATAGGTATATAATGGAAAACGGCATAGAAACCGAGTATATTAATTTTATGAGTTTATTAATGCTTTCAGGTTTAGACAATTCATTATTAAGTGAAATACAATAGGCGTAACAATATTTTAAGACTTATTGTTCATTCAAAAAACGAACCATCACAAATATTGTTCTTTTATGATTAATGATTTGTTAATTTGAATGACAACCTATGACTTTTGTTAATTAAACCTGCAATGTGATTGTACCTAAAATATTATACAGTACATATGTTCTTCTATACGTGTTAAGTTCTAAGACAATATTATTATTATCTAGTAAAAAAATAAACCCTTAAAGAATACATATTAATTTTATAACCGAAAACATTTATATGTTTATAGTGTTTTGTACGTCAACCGTGAAGATTTTAGGCGCTTCTATAACTGTTATAATTATAATAATTATATTATTACAATAAAACGCATCAGATGTTAAACCATGTAGACGTTTCCATAAGTTTTGTGATCATTGTACGATAACATTTTAATCTCGTACTGTGTATACGATTAAAAAAAACACTTACCATTCAAAAACGAATTGACGCGTGTCAACTTCGAACAAAAATAAATTACTGCACGACTGTCTTTATTAATATAATAATGCAACGGCTGAAAAAACGATAGTTACGAATCAGTTACCAAGAGCTTACAACCTAGAGTCGTATAGATTTTAAGGTATCCCGGAAATAGTATCAATTTTAATCAGACATGTTACCACTGCATTTCATTCAGATCATTTTCCCAACTTTTTCTCAAGTTTTTAAAATTTTTTCTTTAGTAATAAGTTCCATTGACTACGTTTTAAGTGTAACTCAAAAATAAAAAAGTCAGTCTTATATTCCATTATTTACTGACCGATCTCTTTTTTTTTTTTATATATATATATATATTTATATTGTATATGTGTCAAAAAACAATTAAAACGATTGACTGTTGTGTCTAAATGATTTTCATGTTTTTGTCGCTATAGTTAGTCACGTGACAGTGAACTAAAATTTATTTGTTGGTTCGTTCAGTAGTTGATTACTTTAATGATCGTATTGATGGTTAGTGGTATCAGGTAATCGTTTACATTGGCCATTCCTGCATTAAATGTTTTTTTAGTTTTGCACGCTTCCATAATCGCTCATTATTTGTTTTACTAAACTCATCTTGGTTGTACAGCTACACCGGTTCTCAGTCAACTAAGTGTTTTCCACGCATAATCCGCTAAGGTCAATAATCTTTATTCTTCATCGATATTATGGATATATATTTTTAACACAAGTATAATAAATAACTATTATCAACCCCGTTGTGTGTTTAAACTATATTATAATAGTGATTATCTCAAAATAATTACCTACCCCCTCCTTCTCTTCCCTGTACATTTAAAGAGGTGCTCGAGCTCCACTTCACTCGTTACGGTGTTACGTGGTAGTCGTCGATCTCGAGAAGAAGAAAACGATATTGTGTGTAAATCGAGCCGTGATCCTAGATCGAGCAGGCACTACGTTGTATGGGCTACATTCGTCGTACGGGGGTTGGATGTGTAATGTACGCCGTAGATAACCGTAATGGCTTAATAATGAGCTGCAGTGCATGCGACCCCCATGGTTTCGCTCCCGCGTCCACTAGACATGCACATTTTATTATAATATACACAGTCGGGTGTAGTAGTAGTAGTAGCATTAGTGTTTTTCACACATACCGATGAGGATTTAACACACGTGTTATCGAATTATTTTCTAATATTTACGTCGAAAGCACCCCCTCGAACGTGCAACGAACGCGCCCCTCGCTCGAATAACACTTGTATCCGCAATTGTGTTTTTCGTCTCTTACGTGCACGTATACGTAACACATTATTGCTACACGTCGGTGGCGCTAAACCAAAAAATACTTACCATGACGAGTGTACAACTTCAATATCGCTCACCCGTGTAACTGACGGAACACAAGTTCATTGCAATTTTTTTTAAATTAAATTGCTGGCATTGTAAAATAAAAACTTTCCATCCAAAATAGAAAAATCTTTTGCAGCTTCATCGATAGAGTCAAATTTTTCTTTTACCTCATTCAATATTCTATCACAAATGTTTTTCATAAAATTTTTAAATTAATTTTCTTCTGATAATGTTGATCATTCATAATTTGCTAATCCACCAGGCATTTGTTACTTTTTTTTCTTCCTCGAATAGATGGAAATATTGGTTCTATCGATCATTTTATTGTTTTTTGTTTAGATTCATTAAGTGCTTCTAAATACCTTCTTCTATAAACTTCTCAATAAATTGTATCAGAACTCTAAGGTGTTTAGTTGCAACATGCGTTGAAATTTTCCGACATTTCCTGGTCATGACCAGTGCAACTGCCAAATTTGTTACATTAAAAATAATTTATTGGTAAATACTTGTGTAATTATAATACGCCGACAATAGATTTTATTTTTTTTTTTTTTTTTGAAAATAATTTTAACGTAATAAAAAGTACGCGTTGAAAATGTGTAACATGCGCCCCTCTGTGATTAACGCCCGGGGCATGAACACCGGATTGCACCACTTTTGACCGGTGTTGGCAATATGGACCGGTATGGCTGTACGGTTCAAACGGATAATTCAGGCAAATTTACCAAACGTATTATAGCTCCTTTTGTCGTGTTATCTAAAAAATATACGTGATATTTGTTATTTTAATTATACACATTGAAAGACTCAATCCGTTTAAACACATTCGTACTGCAGCAGGCGCGCTTTATAGTCGTCGGTATATTGTGGCCGTTACATATTTCCAGGTTTAAGAAATACTTAAAATTCAACGAATTAAATAATATTGAGACAAAACCGTATTACCTCCTCACACGTTGAATTCAGATCGCTAGGATGACGGTCACCACAATGGACGTTTATATAGTTCGTCATAAGTTTCGACATCGTATGCCCGGTGATATCAACGACGATGAACTTCACGGTACTGTCCGGACCGTTTGAAATTATTCCGCTTCGTACACCGGTGGCGATTTGTGAAATTTAAAAAGTAGGTGATTGAAAATGATTGAACATCGAAATTAGGACAAAATTATTTTTAAAAAAATGATCAAAATTTTAATTAGTAGAACAAAAATACACATAACCGCACGAGAGTTATGGTGTTGGTGTAAGAAACGTAGATCGAAACCGTTTTTAAATGGGTGATGTCTGCGATTTCTTCTTGATAAACGAATAATTATAAGTCGCAAAACACGTTCCACGGATATACGAGTGCTATGTGTTCCACCTAGAGCTCTTTATACAAATTAATATACGAAATTCACGTGTCACCTATCAGATCCAAAATAAAAACGTATAGCCTTATCTTAATTCTGTAAAAATAATATTACATCGAAACTCGAAGTACTTAACACAAAATTACTAATACGATTATAATAAAAACGGATATATATTTTGGATAAAAATGGATATCATGTAACACTTGAATTCCGTGACTCGTGTATTAAGAGTTCTGTCCATGGCCATCGACACCTGGAGAGCCATTCATTATCAATTAAATAATGCATGCACAATTAATCTTAAGTCGACGACGGATGAGTAGCTCTTTGAAAACAGATGTCCATCTATATCTTATGAATAGTTTGTGTTTTCTTTTCTACGTGGTGCCGAGTTGTTATTGAATTTTAATTGTATACAAAAACATGTTTGCATTACGTTTAAAAAAAAAAAAAAACTATGCATACACCCTATCGAAGTCCAAACGGACAAAAGTCGGTTTTGAAATATTAATTTTTAACGAACTATACATGTAATTGTACACTTACATATGGACGCGCGTGCGTTCATATGTGTGCAATGATATATTTGCTGTCCACGCATGAACGGCTCTCGCGTATCGGTCACTCAACTTATAAACGACCTAACCCTTTTGATACACGTAACACTACTGCATCGAGTATTGTACTATTAGATGAGCTAAACGTTTTCGAAAGTTAAATACACACGTAATATGCATAATATATGTACGCGGTGGTTGCACGTCGGGATTCTGTACGCGCAGCTGTCAACGGCACGTGTCATAAATAGGAAACAATGGACGGAAAAAAAAATCTGTCATTCGGTGGGCAGTGACTTGGCATGATTCAATTTGTTCCGGTCAGCGTGAGGTCATATGCAAACGAGCCGTTTAGCCACCGTCACCACCGCCGCCGCCGCGGCAAAGTCAATCAAAAAAAAAAAAAAAAAAAGTAAATTCGAAACGACATTTTAGCCGTCATTATATTAAACACGACCAACACACGTATTGCACTACGCACCGCGTGCGCGCACAGGGGTCATTCCGTTCCTCTGACACGTCGATCCTCCCCTAAACGGGGTGTGTGTTTGTATTTTCGTACGGACGCACATTCATACTCGCCGTACAGTAATACGAACGTCGGCCCCCACGATTTTTCTCATACACCCTGAACCAGCTATTATAACCCTTTTTTTTTTTTTTTTTTTGTTCTTTCTTTAATTTTTCGCCAGCGCATCGAAACGGGGTGGTCGAGTCTATTTAAAACCGTGACTTTCGACTTTTTCCAGTCCAACTGCCGTTTTTCTCGGTCGACGAATACACACCCATATAGGTGGTTTACCCAAAGAGATGCGCGAGCTGTACGTGCAGGGGCCGCTTTGGCCGCGCGTCTCTCCCCCACACCGCCGACACCCCGTTCCGTTATAACATAATAATATAATATTTATTGCGTGCGGTAGTTATAATTAACCGGTCGCATAAAGTACGTTGCGGCACATACGCGTACTTATAGGTGATCATTACCAGTAACCGCGCGCATTTGCATATGTATCGCATGCTCGCTACAACAATATGTAACAATATTGTAAAGGCGGTGTGGTATGTGTGTGTGGGCGAAAAGGGTTGAAATTATATAATTATAACGACCACGGCGAGTGTATATATGGAAAACGGATGACGAACACCATCGGGTGTGCAGCTACGAATACGCGCGAGATACGAAATCGGCAGACCGTGGCCGAACAAACATATGCCGACGAGAAGGGCAATTTAAAAAAAAAAAAAAAAAAAACGGTACCTTTTGAATCGCATCGGTGAGCTAGATGGATATATCTCGCCAATTTCCAACAACTACTCGCGCGCGCGTTCATTACGCGTATATACTTTTACGCATATATATCGCTGCAGCATGAGCGGAACAAAAAAAAAAAAAGACTGTGTAATTATGTTACATTATCCCCCTAACTATCTAGCCTGTCATCGTCGTCGTTGTCGTCGTCGATCGTCTACCGATGAGAAAACGGGAAAGGAATACGGGAAATCAAACGCACGATCATCGATAAATCGTCGGATCCACACGAGACGTCATTACCCTACGATCCCCGTGCGGGGTACACGTGTAACGCGGACGGGCGGAGAGCGCGTTACATCTTATTTCCGTATTTTGTACACCCCTCGCGGCCGGTGACGCGACGGGGTACTTCGATTATTAATGACGCGACGATTTCGCCGCGAAACGACGGTTTTCGCTAGCTCGCGCGAGCCCTGTGACCGCTGGGCGTGACGGAGAGCCGGTGTGCGTGTTTTTTTTTTCTTCTCTTCCCCCCCCCCCCCCCCCCCCAAACAACCCTTCCGTCGTCCGCGGGCACGAACGCGTCATTAAACGCGCGAAAACGCGCATCTAATCTCACGTAACTCATGATAATACGTCCGTCTGTTGTGCCGTTCCGCCGTTTTCTTTATTCCATTGTCCCCGGCCTTTATTATTCATCTCATCGGCACCGTCATCGAATTTGCACACACACACTCGCATGCGTCGAAAATGATAAATCTCCGATGGTGGATGCCGACATTCACACGTCGACGGTACGTGCGTTACGACCGAGGCTATGCATGGGCACCTGGGCACCTGGAGCTTAGTGGCGTTTTTAGTAAACCGGAAAAAGCCGAGTAAGAACATCAAAAGCTTATTTTGTATGATAACTTTTGTGTAGCCGGGTGACACGAGTTATTCGTTTTAAAGGAAAATCTTTTGAAATAATGGAATGCCAAATAAAATATACCTAATGCAAACGCACACAATCAAGCGTTCGTTACTTATCCGACATTAACATTATGACATTGCTGTTTATCTAAACATTTTTTTCTGCTATTAAGAATTATTTTTTTTTATAGCCAGCCGTATTAATACGTTACAGATTAAAATTCAAAGTTGTAATTTCTATTTTTCGGGGCCCCCAGCCAGATGGAAGCCTTGGGCACGTGTCCCGATTGCCAATAGGAAATAATGTGTGCCCAGTGCTCCAAGTGCCCATAAAGATGGAAATGATTACGATACAGATGCACTCTGCTGTGTCACACGAATGTCACGAAAGCAAATTGAGTTCGGAAAAATCAGTTGGCCGTTCGTGAATAAGTTAGAGTACCCGCTTAACACGAAATTACTTTTGAAAAACGATATTTACATAAGACTGTTCACGAAGTTGACGTAGTTATTATAAATTATTATTATTATTATTGTTATTACTGCTATATTTATTTACTTATTATATTATTTTCTTACGATTATTTGACCATCAAACGGTGGTATTCATATAGTCTACTGCGTTCACCAAATGCACGGGTCCATTTATTAAGAATTACACCTACCCCTAATTTCCTGGTAGTTTAGTGAATTATAAAATATATATTTCAAGCTACTTTTGCGTTTATTTATACACCATGGACCGTAGTCGAAGTATAAGCGATACGGTTGTTATTACACACATGTCAGTAAATAAATATTTATAAAATTTATATTTTAATTTTAATTTTACCCAGCGCTCTGCGCAATTATAAAACATTATTTGAATATTTTCCATTATTTAAAATTGTTATGTAGATCATATGTTTGCCATTATAGACGTCCAAAATTTACCTAGTACTACGCTAATCTAACCAAAAGTAGCGTAGTACACAAGCGTCCAAAGACAGAAAACGCCGAATGGCTGCAAAATGGCGGCCTTATGCTCTTATCAATCATATTTCTTATCCATAGGCATGTCTACGGGGTGGCAGGGTGGGCACTGGCCTCCCCAGCGACGTTCTTGGCCTCTTGGCTTATAATGGTGAAACCACGAATATATATATATATAGTATCTATAACCGTGGCTGAAACAGTAACAGTAGGTAATTTTAATTAGAAGGTAAATTTAAATTTAAAATTTATTGAATTTTATTATTTGTAATATTTTAATAAATAACTGTTTATTGTATAATAACTATAGGTAATAAGATGTGTAGAGAAGGTTGATGTATATTTGATAAAAAATGTATAAAAAATAACTAAGTAGTACAATAGTTAATAGGTCTTATTTATAAGTTCATAGTTGTAATAGCCTAGGAAACCAATTTTAAGATCAGAAAAATCTTTGATTTGGTGGGGCGAAAAAATTCTAGCTGCTATGTACATTTCATACAACAAAAATAAGTCACAAATATAAGTATAGATTATAGATCGCTGTAGTAAGTAAAAAATTTAAATTTTATAACTGGCCTCCTCAGCTATGGAGGTTTGGACACGCCTATGCTCTCATCTTCACTTATATTTATCAGTATTATCACAACAAATTTATTTTGTGATAAATTCACCTCCAGACGTTATGAAATATTTAAATATGAATTGTTGAGTTATAAAATATACTATCCATAATAGGCATTTAAAATTTTCAAAATTTAACATTTATCTCAAGTATCAAGATTCTCGTTCAATATTTTATTTATTATTCATAATATAAAATAAATTTAAACCTAAAAACTGTTGAAATTGATATTGAAAAATAGTAAGAGACCATTATCCATTCTTGAATGATATTAAAGGTTGAACATATTGTATACAATATTTTAGATTCTGATTCGTTAATCATTCAACTACACACCTACCTTTGATTGACATAAAAAAAGGTGCAGACCATAGTTATAGAGCTATAACATTTCATAATATTTTTATAAATAACTATGTATCATCTCATGAAAATATAACTTATATTATTTAATAATCTCATTTATTACCAAGATTAGAGTCATATCATGAACAATTTATCATTTTTATGATTTCCCATTTCTAGGAATTTTCTACTTGAGATTATAGATGTTGGATTAAAAAGGAACTTTCACAACATTTGTTCTATTTACCAACATAGAGTTCTTTTATAATAATTTAACACTTAAATACTACTTTATTACATTTATATATTTAAAGTTTACATACATTTTTTATTTACCTAAGTGAATTTTGTACATTTTGGGTTGCCGTACAACTGAATATTTAAATGTAAGTCAAATACATTACAGTAAAAATATGTAAATGAGTAAAACCAAATTTAAATTTTACTAGGTTTTATGAAACATGTCTGAAAATAAAGTAACACGCACTGTGTGTAGAAATTCATTTGAGTTTTTAAAAAATCTTAGAGCTCATATTAAAATAAAACATTCTTTAACTAATATTGACAGTATAGCACCAATCAAAAAACTAAAAAACAAGGAATTATATGTGTTCTCCTGTAACGAATGTGACAAATCAACCAATTTTATATTTTAACTATATTATACCTACCTATTAACTATTGACATTTTATTATTATAACTATTTATGTATACAAGAAATTGTCTTTTATATTTATCAGTAATTGAAGTTGAAGTTGAACTACTAATTATTTTCATGAATTATGAATATTTTTTAATATATTTAAATATTTCATAATCTCTAGAGGTGGAAACATCACTAACTGATAAATGTTAGTGAAGTTAAGAGATACAATTGATAAGATCATAAGGCCGTTAGTCATTCGGCGCTTTCTGTCTCTATACACTTGTACGTAATACGTAACTTGAGATATGCATTCGCGCTCAGTTTGTTTTGGACCCGTATAAATAGCGATTTACTCTTATATCTGATAGACTCTTTGTTCAGATAAGCCACTGACTTATTAAGGGCCTCTTGTTTCACGAGTTTCATTTGTAGGTCACGGGGCTTGATAACAATTAAAATATTCATCACTCATTATTATACTTGGGAAAGAGGGGATGAATATGGGTAATCATGCCCGAAAAGATCTAAAATATTATATTATAAAGGCGGATTGAACTAAAGTGGTAATACATCGCAAAATGTTAATACTCTACTCGGCTCTCTTAAAGCATGTAAATAGTTAATCTATTTTTTCAATATTTAGTTTTTATGAGTGCATATACTATTCATGGATATGTTAAAAAAAAATATTTTTTTTTATGTAGAACACAAAATCAAAAGTATTTTTACTGCTAAAAATCATAAGAATCGTAAAAAAAATAATAATATTATTTCTCTTGATAAATTTAAATTTTTGTATAAGAAATGTAATAAATGTATGATTCAGATTAAAAAGTGTAGTGAACATCCTTAAAAATCAACTTAATATTGTGGAAAAATTATAAAGTTTTATCGTTAATTTTACATTATAATGTTGTATACGGATAACCCATATTCAAAACTTTTTTTTTTTTTTATTACGAAACATATTTTTTAACCTACAAGAATTCCTTAACTTAACTTTTTAACCAAGATTATATTGCGTTCATAAGCGATTCGGTCTCGGTTACATTTTATAGGTTAAAAGTTACGAAATGCACGTATTAACCGTTAATTTCCCTCTCTACGTGTGCACACGTAAGCTCTTGAGTCTCAACGGCTTAATCGAATTACGAGAGAAGTTTTGCTACCACCAGAAAGGTATAAGGGCAGTACAGTTGAACACGCCGTTTTCCATTTTCGATATAAAAACTGTTATCCTGTTGGCGCTGCTTCAAAACGCTTTGATTTTAAACATTATTTCAGCTGATATTACACGATATTATTGCAATTTGTACCTTTATTATAATCGAACCCATACTTTCGGTTTCTTGTTGTTCTAACGATTTTATGGTGATTTCACTACTCATGCAGCAAAGGAGAGAGAGAGAGAGAGAGAGAGAAAGTGAGTGAATAGGTATAAGTTTTACCCGGATCGTTTTAATATGCCGTGGTGCGGGCGGCGACTCGCGTTGCAGTTACAAAGTGTACGAATTGCGCCACCTCGGTCGTACGTACTTGTTGAATTTGGTTTTGTTTTCCGGGAAAAAAAGGGAGCACTGGAACGCGGGCGGGGAGGAAAAAAATAACCGATAAGTCGAGCACTCTTACGGGGGTGACTGCGCACCGGGAACAATGAATTGCAGGCGGTGGACAAAAACAATAATGTCAACCGACCTCTTGCTCTACCCGCGGTACCGGCGAGGTATAGGTAGGTACCGATAAACACGTAGGCGACGCGGAGTGCAAAAGTCACGGCCAAGTCATCGATCAACATTGCCCGCGGGAAGGTGCTCAACACAATATCAAGTGGTGGGCCCCCATTGAAGTCCAATTATTGTATTATACAATATATTAATCCAGCCGCCGCCGGGCCGCGCAGCGACGGCAGTGGTAGCAGCGGTGTAACGAGCGTCGGGGCACGCGTCTTTAGCGTCAGATTTATGGGAAGAAAAAGATGTCGGGGTGACAGACGGAGGGAGAGATAGAGAGAGAGAGAGAGAGTGAGGGAAAGAGAAATGAATGTCCGGGATTTTTCTAGATCTTTTGTGTTATGTTGTGTAGTTTTTTTTTTTTTTTTGTCCTTTCTTTCGATACAAGACGACATCGCCCCTAAGCCAATCTCAACATCTGCTTCGCGCGCACACACCACCTGCGACGACAGTACGCTGTAACGTTGCGCCGTCGTGTTCCACGTACACGTATAGCCGTACGCGGATAAACAACAACGGCGACGGAAAAAAAGCGGACGCCGGGACACTACTTTTTGTAAAGAATTCTCTTCCCGTCGAGCGGTTCGTCGTCGGACCAGCTTCGCCGAGGACGAAAAAAGAGGTAAACCGACGGTTTATGTCTGAAACGAATAAAAATGAAAATACAAGGAGAACGGAAGAAAAAAAAAAAAAACCAACCAAACGGTTTCGTACGAATATTATTACCGTTTATTGTTCCCTTCGTCGCCACATCATTACTTAATCGTATTGTTGCGGTTCGCGCGTATGAATGCGGACCAGCACAATCGGTACTAATCCCTGTTACAGTTTTCTTGTTCGCAAAGACCCGAGGTCGGTTTGTACATTGTATTTGTTGTACGGCCGGCCGAGCTGCACGCGTACCGAGCATAAAAGCAAACCTCGGTCTCGGCGCGGTATTTCAAGCAGGCGGCATCTGCGGGCATATTGGATTTTCGGATCGGAAATAAATAATATTTTACAACAGTACCTCACCGGTTTTTTTTTTTTTTTTTTTTTGTTGAAAAACATTCGTTTCGCGACGCGTTCGGGACACGGGAAGACCGAACACAAACGATTTCGGACCACGCGAATGTAACGCGAGCGTGACGTTGATTCGTCCGTACGCGTAACGCGTTGTTCGGTGAAGTGTGATTTCATTTCGACACGCATACGTCTTGTCGCAAGGGATCATGTTAACATTTTGTCCGGAACGTCATGTCAGGATCATCGAGTAAAACGCGCACCGCCGTTACCCTAACAACGGTTCGGTTGTTGAGAATCGGTAAAGCGTACGATCCATCGGGTCCGCCGCAATCTACTGTTAAATGGGTATCGAATTATACGCCGTTTGTGATTAAGTACACGGTGAATCATCACTACGATAACGTTAGTTGAAAATACCTATTAGAGAAATAAATATGTCCGATTTCACAGTCTATCGTATGTGCATTAATGCGCTTAGCACTGACCGAGTCGTGTGAGCACGAGTAGGTACGTAGTGTGTTCAAAAAAAAAAAAAAATGTTGGCATCAGATTTTTAGAAAACTATTCGCTTTGAAAACTCAAGTTTAGAGTTTTTTCAAAACCGCGGGCTATCGCCGAAATAATATGAAATCGATAACTGCGAAAAATGTGGTTACGCCACTACAATGTGAGAAAAAAAAAGATAAGCATCTGGAGAGACGCGAGAATGTAAATCTATCAGACGCGTTGTAAAAAAGTATCAAACTTTCAAATAACTTATTTTTTACCTGCACCGACCATAATTCTCGTTGTTATTTATACTTGAGTTTGAGTCGGATATTAGAAATTTCGTAAAAGTTGCGGAAAAAATTGTGTTTAATATAAACGTAACAGATAATCATGGTTTTTTTTCTTAAAAATAAAATTATATTTCTTAACTTGTATAAATTTATTATTTTTATTTCATTAGTTGTCTACTGTTTTTCTGGTAGATTACACGCATTACCTTTTCCGGTTGTTGTACTAAATTCGTATAATAAAATCACGATGAACATCCTAATAACCTGGGGTAAATATATTAATAAAAGCAGAACCGGTTGATAATATGGTTTTGACTAGGGTTTCATTATGAGTTTACTATGACAACTAAATCGTTGTTAGGGTGACGGTGCATTTTACGCGGTTGTGTTGTGTGTAAGTCTTATTCATGTATCAATGTGTATCGTCGAGTGATGATGACGAATGTTATATCCGACGTTTTATCGATCGTAACATTTCGGATTTTAAGTTAATTTTTTTTCCGACTAACTCGTCGGTTATTTAAACCCACATTGAAATTATGGCCAATCGAAACGTTATTGTGACTCATAATCACAAGTACGTGAAGGAAATAGTTAAAATACAAAAATGTACAGCTTTTATTGATATTTAATATTACATTTTACCGGTTTATCGTATCTGCTGCATTTATTAGAATTTTTTTTCCAGTAGTATGTGATAATTTCCAATACTTGAAGTTGTTCAACTATGACGTGAAATAATCAAAAACCGTAATAATTACATTGTTACGTTTATTGTATAATGTACAGGTATACTAAGACCAGTGGCGTAGGAAGACTCGCTAGCGCCCTTGGCAAACTTAGAAGAAAACAACTTTTAACCAATTAAAAATTTAATCTAATGATGTTTTTTTTAACTTTTAGTTTTACTTATTATTTTTAATAATTCAATTTATATTTATAAATTATTACTACAATGTAAGTTTTCAGCTTTGAGAATTTGCTATTCTCGTTTTAAGACTGGTGAATTCGTCGATAATTTCTTTATGTGAAATTTCCAACAGGAATTCCCTTGTACTATTTTTATAGTTTGTAGTAAACCCCAAATACAATTAATGTAGTTAGTGCGTCATTTTAATATACTAAAATAGTTAATCGGAATATGATAAAGAAGAAACAAAAAAGTTTAAGAAAAGGGTAAATGTAGCATAAACATATTTTATAAATAAGTTAATCATAATATGACGTATATGAAACAAATACGGTTTAAAACGGTAAAGATTGCGTTAACATAATTTTATCCATTTCCATTATTAATATGTTAATCTGCCTAATGAGCATATTGTTAACGTTAGTCGCACAATAACGCCAAACGATAAGAATGGATACAAATACAGTTAGAGCACGTAGTGCTAATCAGAAATGTAGGAAAAGAGTTAGGAACTAGTTACTTGCGTAAATACCATCACACACACGTTTCACCCATACCTACCCAGGGCCACTAGGGAAACGGTAGAGAATGATTTCTTTCATGATTTTAGAGTATTACAATTATTAGAACTATATATTAACAACGTGTTTTTTTATCTCTGTTCCAAGTTTTAACTTTTCGACGACTCTGATGACTATTACAATGAGAAACGTATCAATACTAATTATTTACGTTTACTAAAAATAAATATAAGAATGCATACATTTTTAATTGTTAAGCTTATTTAAAACGAGAATTAACGATGTGATAATAAGAAAAATAATTGCGTATATGTACTGTTTTTAGTGCTCTAATAATTATCGCCACTGTAAAAATGTAATAAATTAATTGTGTAAAATTTCATATTTTACATTTAATAGTGTTCCCATTAGGATATTTCAAAGATATTTTTTTTGAATATCGATGTTGTTTGATGGCTGCATCCGCATTGGGTCCCGAATTTAAAATTACTACACTAGTTGGATCCCGAATTATTTTAGGTACTACACTAGTTGGGTCTCAGATTCTTTTTGGTACTACACTAGTTCCTAAATATTTTTTTTGTAAGTACTATATTATACTAACATTTTCCTTCCCATTTTAACTGACTTAGGACTGTCTACGATCTATTTAGATCACAGGTATGGTTAAAAATGAAATTATAGTTTTTTTTTTCCCATTGTTGTATCATCACCTAACACATATATTAAATTTAATAAAAATTAATATATTGTTAGCAAACACACACCACCTTCACAAAATGCTGACAATATAGATTAGAATAGCA
>NW_020272832.1:66424-94964 GCF_003268045.1 Sipha flava
TTTCGTGTTGTTATACGCCAAGCCTTTGCGTGGCGTATACGACACCATTAATTTTTATTCATATAATATAATGATTTTAACAATTTTAATATTGTTTTCATTTACTTATATGGCTATAATTATATTATATAATATTTATTCTTATACTTGATTTTTAATTTTTTAATTTTTCTAATAATTTATATTTTAATGGAAAAAAACTAAAAAAAACAAAACTGTAAAAACATTTTTAACCATACCTGTAGCCTAAATAGATCATAGACAGTCTTAAGTCTATTAAAATGGGAAGGAAAATGTTAGTATAATGTAATTCTTACCAAAAAAATATTCAGGAACTAGTGTAATGCCTAAAATAATTCAGGACCCAACTAATATTGTACCTGCGATTAGCCCCTAGTACTCGGGACCCAACTCGGATGCACCGTGTTTGATTTCCAGCGATATTTAATCGCGATATCGTAAAAATAATTTAATTACGATACATCGATAATCTGATTTTGTGGTATCACTACATCACTCCGGACACCAGATAATGGTATAAGTTTATAATCAGCCATTAAAATAATTATTAATTAACATACTGATTATAAAAAAAAAAAAAAAAAACAATAACAATTTGAATGAATTAAATTAATATATTAATAATAAAAATATAATAACCTTTTGAATGAATTAAAAATTAAATGTAAATCATGAATACAACTATCACGATCAATAATGATATGTGACTGCAGTACAAATACTAGGAACTACTTCTTTGTGTCACTAGTCAAATTAATTATTATTTCGATATCATGTGTTATTTAAACCTGATCCCTAAATAAATTAAAATCAATGGATTGACTGTATGTTATTTTATCCATACGTTATACATTATATATTATACAATACACAATAGTGAAAAGCATATTCAATTATCGATACATACATAGTACTATACATTTAGAATATCGATATCGAAATATTCATAAAAAAGTTTGTGATATCGATATCGTTGTAGAAGCTTAGTTTGCATGCCCAAGAAAGATCACAAATTGGGGTAATATATACATTATTTTTATATTAGGCTATTATCAATATATAATCAATATACGTACATTATCAAGCCTAATCTCAGTAAGTTAGAACTGAGAACAATGTTTAAAATTTTAAAAATAATGTTCTCTTAAACGTGTTGTGGATAATTTTAAATTCACCATTTTTTTTTTTTTTTTTTTTTTTATGAACAAAATAGTTGTGTTATTTAATTTTTATTTGCGAATTTTTCAGTTATGTAATATTGAATCATCAACTATACGATTATGTTTAAAAATCATTAAACATTAATTTGTCGTCAGATTCCAAACAGTGTAAGCAAAAAACTTTATTTTTTAAGAAAATAATTTTTAAACTTCATAAAGTTTTCGAAAGTGTTATAAATAAAATATACCTTTCAAAAGTTGTAACTTGTTGAAAAGAAGGTGCTACGGACGATTTCGGGATGAATTCATTTTCTTTTTCATAAGGATTATAGATTTTTTTTATTTTAAAGAAAGTGCTATTCTTCTGAAACGCTTTTGTGGTTTTTATTTTAAATCTTAGTAATTTCGAGACTAATTACCGATTAAAACACTACGGTTTGGTGTATAAATTTTAAGTTCAAATGCATTCGAATCGAAAATAACAAAATAACACGAAAATTACAATAAACTATAATATTGCGGTACTTGAGTTGTGTTACCAACAGTTGTAGTTTATTCAAGCATTTAATAAAAACTAAAAAAAAAAGTTAAAATCGTTGTAGCAGTTTTTCGAAAGAATCACGGTAGTAGTTAAAACAAGTAATGTGAAAAAAATATAAAACATTTTTAACAATATAACATAATGTACAAAGGCAAAAAAAAAAAAATTAATAAAATAAAATATACAATGTGCGCGTAAACACGTCGTTTTCGTGTTGCATTAAATAATCCGTAGAAATGAGATTAAAAAAATAGTGACATTTACAACAGTAAGTCACGTCTAAAAAGGTCTAAAGAGTCCAACACGTTTAAAACAATTAAAAAGTTACATGACTTCCATTACGCGCAACTGTGCAGTCACCTAATTTATGGGCCCGTATTAATGCGAAAATATTAATCGGCGGACCGATTAGTGCGTGTAACCTGGTATTGATATACGTCCGATTGGGACGGAAATAAAACGGTTTTTTTTCGTTTTCACTTGGTAACCGGGGTCGGAAAATTAAAAAAAAAAAAATCAAATCGTGATGACAGCCAACTGTTCTGAAAGCGCGCATTGTGTACAATAACTACGTGGTTCGTTCACGCTTGTTTATTCGTAAACCGTAACTTACGATGTACACTTTTACCGTAATATCTGCGCGGTCTGTCAACGCATGCATAAAGGGTAGATACCACTACGTTTTGTCGTCTCGTATCTTCATTGTGTGCGTGCATAGTCTTATTTTTTTATTATTGTTCAATAAATCCTTTTGGGTTGTACACGACGGCATCCACACGGAGTAGCGAAATTTAAGATTCGAGAACGCCCCGCAGCAGTTCTTGTACTGTACAAGTGATTCATAATTGAAAACGAACGCAACAGTCGTACATACATATATATCGTTCGGAATAAGTTATCCCGCCGTATATTATATAAATATATATACATATGTGTAACGACTGGTATGATTTATGTACGTGCGTAGTACACAGTACCGCGGTGCGGAGAGTATCGGTTTCACGGGCAACCCTTTGGTTGACAAATTCGCTCCGCGACACCATACATACCAACTACGCGTGCAAATATATATATACGTGTGTGTATCGTTTTTTGTTCAAAGAGTTAAACCGCGGTCTGACCCTAGGCGTATAGGTTTTCTGCCGCTAATCGTAAACGAGACCATGAGAAACGATGACATTCGGATAACCGTGTACGTGTGAGAAAAAAATTAGAGCACCCCGAACCGTCGAGGGGTGACGCGACGGAATTGAATGCTGGAGAGAAAAAAAAAAAAAAAACAAAAGAAAAAAAAAAAAAAAAAAAAACCGCGACATTTGAGTTTTTGACACATCGAGAGCAAATATTTGTTCAATGGGACGAGAGGAAAAAATAATACGAAATCGTGTGGGTTTAACAGTCGGAGGATTATATTATTATTATTGTTATTATATATTACTGCGCCGACGTAGTCACCGGGTATTCAATACAATTTTGTAAATGTACACATAATATTGTTATAAAAAAATGTTTATTTCGTGTTTCAAATAAATCACTGGATCGGAAAGTAATGTATGAAAAGAAGATCGACGACCAGCAAGCGAATGCTGAGTCGCAGCTGCAAAAATTGTCGATCTCGACAGTAATTAATCAGTCGAGATCTGACTACGCGGTGCTTACTTCATTATGATACCATTTTAATACGTAATTTAAACACTTTTGCACCGGTTGTTTCTACACGGTTGCGGTTTAGTTTTGTTACTGTATAATACTATAATCAGTATTTGCAGGTATTTCCGAGTGAAAATCAAAAAATATTGTAATATAATAATACAACTGAAAAGTAAAGCAATTACACTTTTTTCTTATCACAAAATCAAAAATGTTATCGGATGTTCCCTAGTACAATACCGCTAACAGTTTCTGTAAAAAACTATTTCATGGCAATTATAATTGGTATCGAAAACTGAAAGTGAAATATGTCGGGCGCTATACGATATTAAAATAAAAAAGAAACCATTGTATTAATCCGAGACGTATGTGAACAATAACGTGTACTCGAGGGACCAAAAATGTTGACGATACAGAAGATAAAGAAAATAAGCTAAACTCGACAAACAGCACGATTACGAAAACTGCAACGTGGCGGCCGATTTCGGACCGGTCGTCACATCGAAAAAGACACATGCTCAGTGATAATAATGTGGTATTATTTTAAAAAATGAGTGCGTGAGCCCACCATTACACTCTGGGGAAGTAAAACTTCTTTCATAAGTATTGGGTTAGATTATTAGTGAATTAGAGAGAGTGAGAAAAATCAATAAAAAAAAAAAAAAAAAATTATTAATATGTTGGTATAGTAATAAAATAATAATACAAAAATTAGCGAAATCGGGATCGAAATCGCGTGATGGCGTGACCAAAGGAAATAGAGATTCATTATAAAAATATTTATATCGTTTTTTGTACTATACGTATACGGCGCTATGTTTATAAGCGTTCACTGCACAAAGAAAAGGGTAGAAATAGATAAAACATTGAAAACACACTCGGCGCTATCACACTCGCACATATGACATTTAACCATTCACGCGTCCATATACCGTATTGTTTCATTTTTCGTGACGATTTTTTTTTCCACCCAGACCTCAAGAAAGAAGTTTTACTTCAATAAAAACTTAGGGAATGTCGGAAAACAATCAACTTGAACGTTTATCGTTGTATTTCTCGTGCGACACGGTAACAAGGACACAATGAATCAAACCGTGTTTAATCCAATTCGGATGCTCTTGTTTGGTGAATACCTTTTCGGTTAGTAGAATATTTATTTCAACACAATTGAAAAAGATGTTGCATTTAGAAAATGGTTCGGTGTTCGACGAAACAAAACGTCCCATCGCGTCCCACGAGGGTTTAATAACAATTGTTATTCTCAGTGTCTCTACTGTAGAATAATAACGACGTTCAAGTTCTGTTTTATTTATACGTTTTATTGGCTTGAGAATTACAATTATGGTTTCGAGAGAAGGGTTATTTTTGATGAATAAAAAAAAAAAAAAAAAAAAAAAAATCGAAAAAAAATAAATACTAATATCTAGATTCGCACGTAGGGGATATTGCTATTACAGTAAAACGATCGTCATGAAACATTCTTTGTTGTGTATAAACGCGTGCGTTTGACATATTTGATAAGTTTATATTTTTATTGTTCGAGAAGTTCAGCGACGGTGAAAAGTTTGTGGAGCCTGGAATGTTTAAATTGTACAAACGTTTCTTGAGTAGATTAAATTAATTTCGGTAAATTTTTCTCTCTCACATGAGCTAAACCGCATGTACAACAAAACTTTTGTTTTAATTAATCGTTATCGTGTGTGTAATGTTTATGTGTCGCACGTGATCTAAAACTTCATAAATTACGATTTGTTGAGTTACACTCTATATTAATCGATAGGCGTTTATTTTTTAATTTATCGATCATATTATTCGTGGAGTTAAAACGATTAACATCGGTGTACGTTTTAAACACTCAATATGGATCTTTGATAGCACATTCGTCCGACAATTTAAACTTTAAGCACCGTTTTACCGTCCTTGAGCAAAGCGAACACGAATGAAATAGTTTTAACAATGGCTTTATTTTTACGTTTAAGTATTCAAACCACGTCAAAACTTTTATTTCATTTAAAATCATCCACTTGGGCTATTTTATCTTCTAGGAGCCTCGTGCGACGACTAATAAATAATGTTTTCACTTTTACTACAGGTATCGCCAAGGTGTAGATACTTGAAGTGCCGGCCGATGATGTACATACTTCCATCGTACATCCAAATGATGTTAAAAAATTGGTACTGCTCAATGTTCCGAAGTCGAGAGCGTTACACTCGTGTTTCAAGATTAAACCAAAGGCATTATGTCTGAACACGGTTTGGTACCGTATTGGTGTTATTGCTATGGAATATATGCACAAACATTTGGCACCACCCTCCGTCGATCGATCAGACTTGTTCCGGAACGAAAGAACTGAAACGTTTCGCGATTAAACTATCACGATGTCACGCGTTAAGTCATATTAGTCATATTTCGTTACGCACTCGTCGTCGTGCCGTCGGTTATTCGTCATACCCGAAACAATATCGGACGTATCATGGGCATTGCTGCGGGGGTCGAGGAAAATACCCCTACCAGGATTAATGACCCCCCCCCGCCACCACCACAACTCATTAGGGTACGCCGATGACCGCGGTATAATACGTGTCACGTATACCATACGGTAATAACGTATAAATATACGGTATTGTACGCGATGAACGAAACTGGCTCGATATCTATTACGGAAATCATTGTCTAAATATAGCAAATGAAGTGCAAGGCAGGCGCACAATAATCCTACTATTGTTGTCTCCTTTTGTGCCGTTCAATGGAGGTCAATTCGTCAGATGTTTTGTCATTGTACTATTGCCCGTACAACAAATAATAATAATGCGTGCGCAACGGTACTGGGATCCGTAATTGAGCCATCAAAAATAATCTAGACCACATTTCGTTATATTTACGATACACGAATAATTGAAATGTACACACCGGGGATGCGTTCGTTTATGTACGTGAACATTAATTCGTCATTACAATATACCGGTCGGCGAGCGATGTGGTGCGCGTACGGTTTGGAAGCGAAAAAAAAGGTCATTCGCGTACGACCAGTTCGGATTTGTCGTCGTTTGAAAACGGCGATTTGCATGTTAACGACCCATACGCGCACCGCGGTCGTAATGATATACGTAAACAGCACATGCCCCGCAGTCATCGACGATATGATATCGAGTGCACCGCGTTCGTGTGCACGTCTACGTAAAAGCGGATAAATGCGAATAAAACGCTCGACGACGTACGCTATAACATCTAGGGGACTGGGCTCTAAAATGTAATCAAATATAGATTAAGGCATGAATAAAAAATTAACAATCGATATATGGTTTTTTTCGCACTTCAATAATATCGTTTGTCAATCGTAACCGAATAATTACGTGCCGCCTACAAACGTTTCCTAAAAAAAAAAAATAAAAAAAAAAGTGCGTCCGTTAAAAGTCAGCAATAATTCAACAGCACCAACAACGTTCATAATATTATTATACTCGTTTATTGAAAACGAACAGAAATAAAATGCCAACAACATTGATTGTTGTTTTCTATGGTTTTGTTGTCCTGATGAACGAAATGGTTACCAAGATTGTATCAACTTATTTTTAATTAATATATAATAAGTGTAAAATAGGCTTGGAAAACTATAAAATAGAGAAATTTGTTCTAAAAGCGAAAATCGTAAAATATGTAAAATAAAATTACATTAATAGCTTTGTTTCAACACAAAACGTATTTATTTTTGAATCTATGATGTATTCATTATTTATACGTAAATATTCCAATACAATTATTTTTTGTGTAATGTAAGTACTTGTGTTTAAAAACAATGAAATCCGTTTAGTAAATTTTTCACAAAAAATGAAAAACCAATAAAAATTATTTTATCTAAGGTAATATTGGCGGTGCTATCGTATTACTCAATAAAAACCCGTTTTTTTTTTTTTTTTTGATTTACATAGATCTCAGAAAAATCAAACTGTACAGTTTGAAATTCATATGGTAAAAAATATAAGATTCAAATACTCAAGAAGCGTTCGAAAAAATACGTTTTCTCAAAAATATCTTAAAAGTATTTTTAATAATGTTTCATGCGAGAACATTAGTGTTTAAGTATTTTAATACGTCCGTGCAAGACTTTACCAGACGTGTCAAATCCCTTGCTCTAACAGTAATAATAATAATAATAGTATTTACACGAAAGTATGGCGTACCGTCGAGCCGTACCGCGCGGATGATAAACACATGTTTCTGTAACGCGTCGCAGCGGGTTCGTCGTCGAAAGATTCTTCTTCTCGAAGTTCCTATCCGTTTCGGATGTTGGAGATCATATTGAATATTACTTCTATTTCTAGTAATGAACGAAATAGTTCAATTCATGTTATGTACTAAACCTGTCCCGGAGATTTTTTAGCCAAGATATCCTTCGTCTACCAGCACCCCTATTGCCTTCGTCGAAAGATCATGGTGTCTTATTATGACTAAGTGATGGGAATGAAATCCGGATTCTTCGAAAATCTGCCAAATCCCCGGATTTCGGATTTCAGACTAGAAAATCCAAGATTTGGGTTGATTATGGACATTTTCTGTATTCTAATCATATAAATTTCATTACACCGCTTTGTAGTCGTTATTTTAATTCTCGGGCAATACGATGGTGGTCTAAATAAGATATAATAATTGGTAAACATTCCAAGTCTTACGTACCATTATTTTCGAAGACACAACTAATAATAACTAAAATCCATTTTATGATATCCGACTTATACATTTAATATTACACAACAACATTTATATGAGAATGTTTAATTATTTTGTATTTCATACGAATAACCCTTGAAAGAATACTATTTCAATGTTTTCAAATCCGAGATCCGGGTTTACAGTAAGATCCGGATTTCGGATCTCGAATTTCAGCGAATCCGGATTTTTCCCACCGGTAATTATTACGCGCGAAAGATCGTAACATCGTTTTTATTATTTTTTCGTTTATTGTCCCCCCGCCGCAATGTTATGACGAACGTTCGCTATGGAAACGTGCGCGTAATGATCACTTTACGTGTTGTCCACGATCGTTTACACCGGTAACAATAACAGGGATGACAGTAGTAAAAGTAATAGCGCAAATTTATGTGCAATATTACTTACGCGTGACGTGTGCGCTAAACGACGGGCCAGCCGCACCCTCCGTCGTCGTTAACGGGCCGCGGGGCGTTAAAGTCACCGCGAACGACACTACTGTTGCCGAACACTCCGCCGGCGCCGCGATTTACACCCGTGCGCGACCGTTTTTACGATACGACCGCTAAACGTTGCGCGGTTAACATAACGTTTCAATTAAACCACTCCGTCGTAATATCATCAACCCGGCCGTTTTACGACGGTTAACTGCGGCCCTTTAAGATTTCCGAGCTCGACAATCAATGCGTCCCGTGCGCGGCACGGACCGTCCTGCGTGCAGGGCCCGATAGTGCTTCGAGGCCCTCGGAAAAAATAAAAAAAAAAGCGGTATTTCTCGCTGATTATACTATTTTTTTTTTTTTTTTTATTGATATTATACATTAATTTATATCGTTCGACGGCAGTTGCATTTAAAAAAAAAAAAAAAATTAAATTTCATAGTCAAATCCTCCTAATAACGGAGCTATTTGCTTATTCTGCTTAATAGTAAATATTAGCCGCTGTACGTGTACGTTGTGTACACAACGATAGTAAAACTCGTACAAAAATAACGTAATATACGTTTATATGAACTTATTACGTATGTATACGGTATGTTACGCGTTATAATACCACGTGTACACAGCGTATTGTTTATATGTACATAAAAAAAAAAAAAACCGGTAAAATACGAATTTCTGTACATATTATTATGGTACAAATATGCAACGAGATATTCAATTTTCGTCCGTGTCAAATTGATAGGTTTGAATATTAATAATAATATTATTTATGGTCGTAATATAATTAGAACGCGTTGCGGATACATGTGCGTTATTGTGTGTGCACGAGTGTATATAATTAACAATGTTACTTTTATTATATGCATATGCGGTGCGAGGACATTATGGTCAAAAAGTTAACGGGCCGTTGGTTGTTAGATCAATTGGTAGGGTAGTAAAAGGGGTTATTGTTGTTCTTTCTGCTTGGTGGCACACCGAAAGCTAACTTATGATTTTGATATTCGATCGCTTTTATTAAATATTATTATGGTACTACACCCGACGGGCCGATATAAACATTAATCAATATTTTCATATAATCTACACAATAATATGCTTTAGTTGTAATAAACAATAATTATTTTTAAATAAAATTATTTGTTAAGATTGAATATATATTACATTTTGTGAATGAAATCATACAACTAAATATATAGTTACACATGTTTGAATATTGGTAATCTCACCGAATCGCAATTTATATTACTATAAAATTCGTTTTGTATTTGAAATTAATAGCTATCGAAAATGATAATAAAGCTGATAATTTATGCGATTCTATACAAAAATGAACTTCAGTTGTTAATACACATGTATGTGAAACGAGTTCTTTAAACATTTTAGCAAATATTGGATAAATAATTATTAACTATTTCTAAAAGTTTTCTGTATTTTTAATTTCCCGTTGCCTATGAAACATCAAAAAAGAGGTGGTAATTGTTTTTCTTTTAAATCCGTCTGTATTTTGTTATAGTATGGAGATAAAATATAATTATAATTTTTTCATGAATATGTGTTCGCTCAAAATTCAATTAATCGCAAATATTCGAATTAAAAATAATTTAGCAAAGAATTTACGAAATTATGTAAAAACTAGCGCAATTCAAAGAAAACTGAGTGTGGGTAAGATTCCTCTTGATATAAAGGTACGTGTTTTTTTTAAAGATATCTTTGAAATCAGTGATAACATTTTACTTATTACGAGTGTATCCGTACTGTAAAGTGTCTATCATTTATGAACATATAAATTTTCAACAATCTCGTAGGCTGCTGTAGTACGTAGTTTTTTGCGATTTGTTATCAAAATCCCATTAAAGTCAATATCCAAGAAAATATTTTTGTTTTGATTTCCCTAAAAATGGGTGATAATAAAATTAAAAAACCCACAGTAATTTGGATTTAGATGTAATCGGTACTATCACTGCGTACTAGCATGTTATGTTGATCTTATCAAGAAAAGTCATGAAGGGATTTTATCAATTTAAAGTTTGTGAACCTTTTACCATGCGGACGCCATTACGTAATTATACACATTGTTTGTCACATTATTTTATTATTTTATTATAATGCTTTTTAACTTGTATCCTCTCTTTAATCACCTACAGAAACTATTAACAAAAATGAATGGAACATTTAGTCATAATTTACGTTTAATCAGAATGTTTAATTATGTTCTAATTTACATGCTTAATGTAATTTTCAGTGACATTTTTTAAGGGCTAAAGATGTTCACATACGTATATTAATGTAACGAACATTCCAACTAACATAATGAAATAAATCCTAAAATATATTACAAAAGCATTTCTATACAATTCAAGCTCTTCTTCGGTGTTTCGAAATGTCCAAAGGTTCCATTAAGTCAACGCCGAGGGCTACGTGAAAAGTTTGGGAAAAAACGAACCGGTAAATAAAATTTAAGATTTGAAATATGTCGGCCTTACAGGTTGTTGCATAGGTTCCACGAACAAAGTTTGGACGAACATTGATGATCAACTCGGCGATAGAATCGAGACACATGTTTGTGTTCTACTTGTCGTTTGATTAACGATGAAAGCAATTTTTTTCCCCCGAATTATATTACAATAGAGGACGAATTGCTTGTCGCGAAAGAAGATATTTCGTATGCGGAATAGTCAAGACTGATCCCAGTAATCACGATTACCGTCCCACACGCTCGCTACCTCACCGTCCGGACACGCGCGTTTCGCGTCGCACGCGGCCGTGCAACGGCACGACAAAAACAAATCGAAACAAAACGTTAATTAAAAAAAAAAACAAGTATATCGCAGCAGTAATCTACACGCACAATACTTGCGCCGTAAGTTAGCCCCGAGGAAACGTTTCGGGGAGGAGACGGACGCGTAAAAAAAAAAAAAAGTATTGCCCCCAAAACAATGTAATAAAACGCGGCCCGGGGTTTCTTAGGTGCGCGCGCGCGCGCAGGTAACACACCGCCGAAAAGGCACAGGTATTACAATGCTGTAAAAAAAAAAAAAAAAAAAAAAAAAAAAGAAGTGAAAAAAAAAAAATGAACGTATAATACACAAAAGGTGGCGGACCACTATAACGTGTGTATAATGGGGCCCCGTGCAAGCAGCTGTAAATCGTCAAAATGTTAAAATGGAAAACATGCAGTACTAGTAGTAGTAGTAGTAGTAGCAGTAGCAGTAGTAGTGCGTATACAACGCTTACGTACGCGAACGAGCGCAGCGCGCGCACGTGAACCAGTCCGTCCGACTGCCGATAGACTTCAGTTATCGTTTGACTCTTGGCGTTGCACGTCGGTCGTGGCCACACGCGTTCGTACGACACGAACGATTTCGCGCGGGTCAACGCGAGAAAACCGAAACAGACATAAAATACCGTTTTCGCAGTAAATCGTGACGAGTGTTAGTAGCCGCGCGATCGGTCTCCGCGTTGTGCGAATCGGTTTTTTTTTTTTTTTTTTACCTATCCTCCACTCGGTCGAGAGACCGGTCGGTTCTCGGCGTGATATGACACCGGTGTTTTGGACGCGAGAAGAACGTGACCGTCCACCGTCAGCGGATCCGACGGATGTACCAAGACGTATCGACACGTGAGTGGTAACCAACACATATTTGTTTACGCGCGTTTCGGGGCGTCCGCGGAAAAGTCCCGCGCGGGAAACGTCTCTCGTTTGGCAGCAACAACAACAACAACTGCGCGGTACGTTTATCGTCCCTCGGTCGGTCCGCGCGAAACCCTTCGACTTAGTCGGTTTACCGGTAAACAATCGAATCGACCGCGCGCGTGTTATCGTTACGTTTGTCCACCGATCGCGAATGACGCGATTACGTCGGACGACAATCGTCCGCTACCATCCGGTCGCGACGCGACACACGTACGGCCTGGAAGTCTTCCCCCGTTATTCGTAATGTGCGCATCGGTGTTGCCAATAAAGACGGTTCCTTGGCGCGTGCTCCGCGGGGAACGACTACCATCCTTGCGCGGAAGTCGGAGTGCCACGATCAGATAAGGACACTGCGTTCTGTGTTCCCGCACGTTTGGCCTATTATTGTATTGTGTTTCGTCCCGGCTGACGAAGGGCGGAATAAATTAGCGCATGTCGAATAGACGCGCGCACGTGCGCAACCGTACAGATATTGGGCAGACGTACGGAAAACCGTTGGGTCGTCCAGACGTATCCCGTACCGATCGCACGACGAATACCTTTACGCGCGGCTGTGCACAGCGCTCGCTCTGTATGCTCGTCGGAACACGTTCCTCTCGCATCATAACCTAAAAAAAACCACCGGCACCCGCGTCACGGTCGATGGTCACCGCTGCATGTGCGCGCACTATCGTTGCAGTTGTTTCTCTCGTCCGCTGCACGTGATTCCGTGATCTTCAGCCATTGACCGTTTAGATGCCTCGCGAACGGGTTCTCGAGATCCCCGGTCCCGAGAAGGTTTTCGAACGCCGAGTGCACGATGAGATTACGCGCCGACCAGGAGGACGATTAAAAAATGTAACCGAGGGACGGCAATACGAAGGCGCCGATCAGTTTCGTTTTCGGTGTCGGTAATCTTCTGAACGCTATGCGCCTAACCCTTCGCCGCGAAACGTTTTACCGTGCGTTCGTCGTCATCCCCTCGGCCAACGTATTTCACTTCGTTACCACGTCGTAAAAACACCGCCTACCCGTGTCCGGGCTCGCACTCGGTCGTGAAATCCGAAACCGATTGGTTTGGACGCCCGCAGCGTTTTACCTACTTTAACGTATTGCATATTATTAATATTGTTGTTGTGATCATTACACCGGGCGATTATCACGCTCGTACGAGGTGGCGGACCGATCGGAAAAAGTGTTCCGGTTTTTTTTTTTTTTTTTTTTTTTAACTCTCTCTCCACACGAGTACCACTCGGTCAACCGCCGATCTCGGAGGCAACAATAATTACGCACGGTGCCGTGATTCTTTTGTGCTACGCCGGCGCGGTCTCGACCTTTGTCTCCGAAAGCTGGACCCGCGGTGGCTGCGTCGAAACCCCGGTAGCCGTCACCGTCGCCGTCGCCGTCTGAGCCCTAAAAACCGAACAATGCCCCGACGGACTGGTTTCCTCCGCCTCTCTCTCGCGCTCTCATTATACACTCCTCGTCGCGTCTGGACCGCACGTCTCGCGCGCGTATATCTGGCGGCACCGCATAATGCAAATGTACTTGTCAATCACGCGTCTCCGCAGTTGACGAAAAATGCATGTAGAGTTCCGTTTATTTTTTTATTTTTTTTTTATTCCGCGTCCCCCAAGTACTACTCTATATTCGCCTTGGGTTTTTTTTTTTCATACGCGTACGACATGATTGTTGTACACACGATGTCTCGCGTAGGTAATAATAGTGTTGCGCGCTGCAGTCACTCGCTCCGGAAAAGAGAGAGAGAGAGAGAGAAAGCCGTTCACGTTTTTGTGATTCATATTTTATCGTAACGATTTTTTCGCGTTCTTTTCTCGGGCCCGCGATGAAAGATTTACGAGCGCGCACACGTCTTGTTCCTTAACGCGCGCGCTCCGGTCGATGGGCGTCAAAACACACTGCACGTGCGTCTTTTGATAACCTTTTCTCCTCTTTCCTTTATGTTCTTATTTATTATTATTGTTAGTTTTTTTTTTACGGGGTCAGCGGCTGCACACGCACCGTAGCGTCGCGCCGACTAGTGCGTGTGTGTTTACGTAAGGAAGATTCGCTCGCGACAATGTCGCAGCTGGACATTCCGAATATCATTATGCAGTTCACGCGCGGACGCCCGTCATGAGAAATTCGGTTTGCTCGACCGGTGTGCCCCGTACGGACCGACAACAATGCGCACATTGTTGCGCGTAATGGACGGAAGATACCGCCCTGTCGCGGGAAACCGGTTCGCGTTTTGTCGGCGGTACCGACTTACGGCTCCGAGGACGACCGGTCAGGGGGCGCGACGAAATCGCAGTCGGACGAAACATCAGAATCCAAACGGTCGTCGTTTCTGCGCGCGTATCGCAAGAACGACAAGCGCTTTTTTTCTCCATTGCTTTCAACACGTTCGTAATCGTTCCAACACGTGTACCGACCAAAGGGATTGACGTCGGAGTCGTGTCCAAAGCGGCTTTCAATCCGTACAGCGCACGCGCGCCCGTGTTATCATTCGTGAGATTTCCGTAGGACGTTCCGCCGGGTTTCGGAAAATCACAACTGGTCGGCCGATCCTTTTGCGCGTAGGTCTCCCGCGATTTCCTCACGTACACCTCGTGCGCGTATCAATCGGATGTATTGGGGATCTAGAATACGTCCAACGTGACCGACAGACCAATGCGAACGTGTTTATTGAAAATGATAACGATTGAGTAGCCATTGGGTACACCCCGTCGATGTGCGGTATCGGTTTTGAATGTAACGCTGAGAACCTTTTTTTTAAACGGTTAAATAACCTTTGGGTAGAAGGACTTTGATCGTATATCGACGGTATATTTTGGTCGGCATAACGTCGTCCGTGTACAGGTTTTATAATGTATTTCCCAGGACCATATGGTCGCGACGGGTAAGCGAACAACCCGACTACATTTTGTATGGATCGTGGACAATCGAAAATCGAAATCTTCGAAAACATCTCTTAACCGCACAACAAAAACTTAAGCCGATTAATGGTATTATTCGCGGACGCGAACAGAAATGTATTTTTTTCAACTACCCCCGGTGCCAATTACCACGGCGTGTCAATACGATACAGATTCGTATCTCGCCGTATAGATTTCTCGGGCACGGAAACACGGGACACCCAGACGTAAAAAAAAAATATGTACATAATAATACGTACACGTACGTAGTGAAAGAGAGAAAGAGAGAGAGTGAGAAGGAAAACAAAGACGGAAACAAGGAGAACCGGTCCGTTACAATTTTTAAAACGTTATAAATAACGTTTTATGGGAATAAGAAAATCTCCGGGCCAATCGAGGCCAAACAACAGCGGTGTATAGTGTGGCGAAAACTGGATCTCTCCCCCCGGGGACACCCCATCACGGTTGCGCATTAAACACGCCGTCTTTTTTTCTTTTTTTGTCTTTTCAGCGGCAGACCCTCTCCGTGTGTATATACGTGTGCGCATATATACATAGTGCGTAAGACCATATATACTGTATAATAATGCGTTAACCTGCCGCCGCCGCCGCCACCACCATCGTCGCCGTCGCTTTCAGAGGGATGCGACCCCCTGAACGTTAGTCGAATAAGAGAGCGAGGCGAAAAAAAAAAGGTCAAGTGAAGCGCCTTTCGGCCAGACGGAGGGGCAATCCACAAAAGATCAGACGTCTGGTTTTTCGGCTCTTTTGTCCTGGAATTCCGAAATTTTTCCCATCATCGCGCCGCCACCACTACCTCCCCGTTCCATCCCCACACGCTGCAGCAGTCATGCTTACAACGCGCCGATCGCAATTTATGTGTCTATTTCTTCCCTATGCATAAATATAATACGTAATATTGTGCGCGTTATTACCTTCTATACGCGTGAAATACGTAAAATACTCGAAAGACTTTAACCGACTTAAAACGCGTTCGCGATCGCAGTACGCGTTTTCCTAGTCCGACGGGTCAGGTGATAAGACTACGCGACGTGTGATTTACGCGTTTACGATTACGTATCTTTTACGTATCAACACCTAGGACGATGGTTAATGTAATACGTAGTAATAATAATAAAAATAATAATAACGATGGTAATAATAATAATAATAATAATAAAATGGGGTGGTGTCCAACTGTAGTCGTAAAACCCAGACAGTTATTGCGGATTAAAACACTTCGCGGTGTATACCGCGACTGTAAAATGTATACAGAGGGATGGTATGCGCTGCAGTACGGCCGTAGAACAACGCTACGTCTTTGGGGTGGCCCGTACCTGCACCCTTTGGGAAACCGTAGTCCCAGGACTAGGCGGCGGCTCCTCCGGGCCGGTATTAAATTATTTATTCCGATTACGTTTTTACATAATAATGCCGGCGAGAGGGTATTGTGTACGTGGCAAATTAGTACGATCATTGTGCGTGCGTGTGCACGTATTTTCGGGTGTAGCCCTCCCAGATCGTTGTTGTTGTTTTTTTCTCACATACGAGACCGCCGCCGCCGCCGCCGCCAGGTCGTTACACCGTTTGCTTGCAAAGATCATATGTACACATCGTGTTATATAATCGTTTTAGCTTTTGCTACACGGACTCGCGTTCATCCGAACAGAATAATTCGTCTGCCACATATTTACATACGGATATTGTAATGTAAAACATACACGACGACGTTTAAACACTCATACGATGCTGTTCAACGACGTGCTCGCTGCGGTGCACTCGTTTTCCCCGTCCGGAAAGGTTCCGTGGTTGTTTTAAAAACCGTTGCGGATTCTTACGTTATGAATATGTATACCATATAACATTTAACCGAAATGTCGAAAGCCATCGCCATTCCCCCGACCATATAATTAGTATACACGTAGATCTAGATATATATTTTTATCGAACATCTGAAAATTGTGCACGTCGATTTGAAATAGATACCTAATAAATAAACCATCGTTTTCCCGTATAATCGAATTGTACGCGTGCATTTTATGTTACGAAATAAAATATGTTTGAATACATATATATATGCATATTAGTACATATTAGTATAATACGTATATATCGTGTTTGTATAGATAATATCTATAATAATTAAGGAATTACGATTAATGTTTTGTCGTAAAATAACAAAGTGCCATTATTCAACAACCTACTGGTTTTTATAATATTAATACGAGTACCCAGTAAATGTTGAAAAAAAAACGTTGTGGAATTGCGTGCACGGCTTTTTTTATTACCTACAATTATTGACATTTAATTTTTTTTTTTTTTTTTGTTTCTAAGACAATAGAGTATTGAAAAAATATTTTGCGAATTCTAAAGAAGAAAAACTAGTTTATTTTAAATTCAGTTAGTCGCTTCGCGTTTCTTTTTCAGCTGTTGGGTTGGGGTATTTTTTTTTTCCTTAAAAATTCGTTCTTTCAACGTTCTTCAATGCACAAGATTTTCTGAGCACACGCGTACGCATTCATACTAAATGTGCGTGCGCGCGTGTGTGTGTGTGTTTGTGCGTTATACAATATATCGTCGCAACGGCCGGGCACGCTTCTTCGTTCTTTTATTATTACCAAACAGCAGATGGTCTACTTCGATGGATGTGTATGTTACCAGGTGTGTTCGGTATCCTCAGATTTGTCCTTTAACCCTGTACCTTATGATTCGGCCATCGGCATTCCGCCAAAACGGTTCCGTAGTGCGGTAACGCGATCCGAAACGGAAACGTACAAATATAAGAAAATTAAATCGTCGTGTTTTATTCGTACACTCGTGACTAATATCGTTGTGCATACCTACGCGCGTTCATACACGGGTACGTGGACCGGAAATATACCCGCGAGAATTTCGTTTGCAGCGCAAAAAAAAAAAAAAGAAAAACGGTTATTGACGTCTGTATAAGCTAATTCGGACACCTTTAGCGGTGGTATATTCATGGATCCACAAATTCCGGTTTTTTTTTTTTTTTTCATTTCCCGGCAAAGGCGTATTTTATCCCTCGGCATAATACGTGTAATTAAACGTACGCAAACCGCGAATTCAATAATGACGGGATACGCGTCACGTTGATCTTAGAAAACACGATTCCGCCCGTATTCCGATTGCCCCGTAACCGAAACCCCATGGGCGGAGATTCGAAACGAATAGCGAACAATGCGCGTGCACGTATACCTAAACGAAAACATTGTATACGTATTTAACCGCGGAAATGCTGTAATCGATACCTCCTCTCGCAAATACCACACGTCGTCGTATTTCTATATTTTCCGTATGTAACATTTTGTACGAAACGGAATGCTACAATAAGCATTTAGTTACGCAATGTGCGGCACTCCGACTGCACGAAGCGGTATTATAGCGTTTTTTTATTTTTTTATTTCATTTGGTTCCGTTATGAGATTCATGCAAATCTTCGAGATACACTGACATACTCAAGTTTGAGTGCGAGAACTTAAGTGCATTATTATACGTTTATGATTTTAAAACTCATCGGCGGTTTTAATATTTTGAATTTGAACTCGGAGAGATTTTTATTGTTTGAAAAATACAAAACTAAAGTGGTATTAACTGAATAATAAAAATTACCTACACCCTTAAGCTGATCTTGTGATGGTTTGGGGAGTTGCAGTAAGATACCTTTAATAGCTGGTTTTAGGTTTTCGCACTGTATTGTTTTCATCGGGGGTTGAGTTCTTAGTTTTCGTGTTACCGGTTGTTCCGAACGTTTTGGTATTCTGCTCTGCGTTCTCTGACTATATGTTTATTGGATGAATGGATTAGCTTGGCATAAATTACATTATTGCGTATTAAATTATAGCATACGTGCGAGTACGAATCGTGTATACGAGTACCTAGTGTACGCGTTTTATTAGTTTTATGTACAAATACGACTTGCAAGATACCAACCGTGTATCGTGAAGTGACCAATTTTTAAGTGCACGGAAATAATTTGAATAACGGTGTGCGATCGTAAAATGTTATTTTTCATTTGAACCATAACGAATCTACGTGGGCATTAAATGCGTACGAGTTTACAAATGTCGTCCACTCAGAACTACTCCCTCCCCTTCTTACTGGGAGTTCTTGAATAAATACTGACCCTACACGGAGCAGCGTATTGAAATCCAAACACCGGTGGAAGTAATAGCGTTCGACGTGTTGACAGCCGTTAAAATGCTCGAATAGTCCATTTCTGCTAGGTATACAACACAAGAAGAGAAATGAACCATAACGGTATGTTGTCATATGTAACCAAAAATAATAATGCACAAAGCGTTATATGTGTCCTTTTGAAATTGCTACGACATTGTCGCTGAACAGCAGACGAAGATCGATAAAATAAGGACGCACGTTTTAGTTTTGACAATGTTTTGCCATTTAATTGAAGATCAACACAGCGTAAACATTTTAGAATAAACTCAACAATAAAATCGTCTTGGATCGAAAGTGAACATTTACAACGTACCGGCAAACGTAGACACACAATGTTCGATGTATAAGCCTCTGATATAGTAGGTATTCAACAGAAGTGGCGTCATATTATGAAATACATTCAAACAACAATATAACGTTTTTTTTTTTAATTGAACAAAAATATCTTAAAAAAAAACTCCGAAAATAGTCTAATATCTATTTTGAATTCAATCAAAAAAATAGTCACTAAAAATAAATCCAATTCAAGACTCGATGACTTATAATTTACCGTCCTAGTTGGTCTAGTGCCGTCTAATGTAACCTGTAGATCCAGGGAACTGTACTGCTTCTGCGTTTTATTTCAGTGTCATCAAAATTACATTTTTACGAAATTTTTCTTTTATTATATTATATAACTTATTCTAATTTATTTAACACATTTTATAATAAAAATAGTCCTAAATAATCTAAAAAAAAAAAAAAACACAATTCGATTATGCGTTTATTTCATACGCGTCGTTTCAAAAACGGTAAACATTTATTATATCGCTCATCATGCATAATACAATTTTATTTACGCATTCATGGTATTTTGATAATCTTAATTATGAATTTATTCAACCACTAGCCCACAGTAGTTATATTACGTACAATACACTGTTACTGTACGTGTATGCGGGCCCCCTATGATTTATAATATGAATTCGTGTCGATATAAGAAGTAACGATCGTTTATTCTAATAAGCCATACGTATTATAGGTTATGCGCGTACATCGCACGTCAATAGTAAACGTAAATAATACGCACTCGTTTGCATTGGCGTACATACGGGGAAGAGGGGGGGGGGGGTTCAAATCCCTCCAGGGCCAAAAAAAAGAATTGAAATAATCGTAATGTTATTGATAACGTGTAATACAATCGTAGGTCCATTGTTACGCTTTGAACTTAAAATATACAACCGTACAAATATTATAATAGTTAAACAATTATATTGATAGGTGTTTCTGAAAAGTTTTGTTAACTATGCTGTTTTTATATTCCTATAGCTACTAATTAACTGTAATGTAAACTGTGAATTGTTAAAAAAATGTTTAAAATATTTATTTATTTATAGCGGTTTACAAACGAGTCGTTTGTATTCAAATATATCGACGGCGACTGCGTATTACAAGCCGTCAGAGCATATTAATAAATGATCGGTTCCGTTTTGATTACTTCTTCCACGGCGCACAAGCATTCGGACGTTTCACCCACCCCGTAATTTTTGACGACCTTGCCCGTCTTACATATTACGCGTATTATGTTGTCTTCGAGTCCGTGTAACGTGTTTTGTTCGCACGGAACTCTCGTATATTAGTACCACATAAACACGTCACGTAATTACTGTAATTCGGCGGGCACATAATTGAATATAATTATTAATAATATTATATAAGGGAAAGATATATACTTAAGAATAATAAAAAAAAAAAAAAGAAAAAAACGCTCTTAAACTTCTCGTCGTGAACGACTGCAGACCTCCGGTGTTTTCTACGCGCGTGACAACTCTTCCAAAACCGACGGCAATGACCTGTCACCGGACGCGCATCGTACGGCGGCGACAATCCGGCCGCGATAACATCAGTGAAATTATATTTTTAATCGAGTATTCCCACAGTTGTAACACCGAAACGTCTTGCCAGCGACAGCAGTCCACACCTCTGTGTACCTGATCCGCTGCCAGTGTAAGATTTAAGTCCTACCAGTCGCGATTCTCCAACGATCATGTATAAATGGAAGCGGATCGTTGATTAATCGTAATGTCTTTAAACACCTTTTGCTCGAATCATTATTCAAAATGCGATAGTGAAACGTTTTTGATAAGACTTCAACGCATTGATACGTACCAGCGAAAAAACCAAGGACGTGCATCCGGTTAGTGCATCGCACCCCCTGAACGTCCGCCGATCGCGGCACTGTTCGTTACCCCATTCGATCGATCAATCATCGTTCGCGATGCGGGCTCCCCGCTGTCGGATGCCGCGAAAACCACGGAAATCCGCAAAACAAGTCCGCGAACATCGGGGCGACATGACGTCTGGCATGCGCGTTCACAAAACATACATTTATATATATATATATATATATATATACGTGAGTACTATTTATATTTGCGTACTATTATAATGTATTGTTTACCGTGTCCTGCGCCCCGCGTCCTCCATCAGGGACCAGCAATTTTTCGGATAAATCCGATCGGTAGGAGGACCCCACACACACCGCGCGTTCCGTTCGCCCGTGAAATATTATTACGTTTTATTGGATATAATATTCGAAATAACCGTAATACGTCGGCGGCTGGGATGTGGGGTAGAACGCGACCGGGGGTGGAGGGTGTGTAATGGAAAAAAAAACGGTCGAATTAGCATGGGGGCCCCCGAGTTCGGTAAGTCTGAAAAACAGTGTTTTTTTTTTTAACGTGTCTGAGTGAGCTTTAATAGCGTTTCCTACATGTTCGCGAGCAAACGCATGCATACGGCATACGTGCTTCCGGTCCTCGTACCGTACATTACGTCTACACACATGCGTTCGCGCGCGCGCGCGCGTGTGTGCGTGTGTTTACTGACGGCATTTAAATTTACTCCGACGGATCTGGAGGAAAAATGGAAAGTAAAAAAAAATAAATAAAAACCCCCGTAAACCACCTGCACCCGCGGTGCGGCACACCTGTTTCGGACGTCCGAAACTCAATTTAACACGATGATTTCCAGACCTATTGTTATAGGTTTTCACCGTTGCCGTCGTCGCGTCCGTCCCGGTGTTAATCGACAACGTATCCGTCCGACCGGCCGGACGGCAACCCTAGGGGGTTGGGGGTGAAGAGCCTTTAATGCTCGCCGAGTATCGAACGCCTACACCACGTTTTACGTCGTCCGCACGGAGACATACGGCGAATGGTCGGGCGCAATTTATCCGGTGTTCAAAGACGTTTTACGGACGGGCCGGGCAGCGCACTGCCGTTTTCATAGGCCGTAAACGTTCGACGTTAACTAATCAACGCTCCCAGACGGTAAACGGATTTCACGGGAATTATCGTACATCCGTTTTCCTCGTGGGCCGTTTCCACCCCCTTTCCCATCCCTCTCGCGGGACGTTTTCAATAACTACCCGCCGCCACCGAATCGGATCCGAAAACGCGTTGTAACGACGCGCGTGAGTATACGTGGATTTCGCATTACGACTACCGCGATTGCGTTTACACGGTTTCATTGCTACGTATCGGACGGATTTGACATTATCATAATCCTTTTTTTTTTTAACGTTTTATTCGCGTTCGCGACATACCGCGAACGTTTAAGTGTAATCATAACATCCGTTATCAATCGCTAACAATTAGGTTTTTTTTTTTTTTTATTAGTATACTTATTCACACGGCACGGGCATTAACATATTGACATGTGTTTTCATAGTTTTTTTTTTTTTTTTAAAAAATTTATACAACCACGTTTTTACTATTTATACCGATAACAATATGTACGTAACACACTGCTACTGATTAAACCGACTAACCACGGTCGAATATCACTATATCGGTTTTCCAATTAAAAAGCGTAAAAATAACGACATGCCCGGCGTCGCGGTGTTACGTTGCACATTATAGTTTATGTTAATTTTAAGTACATGTTGTAACCACAAATGACACACTAATGATACTATCGGATAATAAATTTCTAAATAAACATGCAGGGTTTCTACCCCATGAATATGTATTTTAACGTGTTTTTGTGTGTTATCGCGGTGTTTAGATGTTTTTCGTTTTTATACCGCGCGAAGCGCATTTTTTTCCATGCAAATGTACACTTTCCGCACTGTTTTAATACTAAAATGACTACGCCAAAAGCTATATGCATTGTAATTAAAGATAATCCAATTGAATTTGATCAGGAATGATTGTCTTCGATGTATTCTATCAAGTTTATTCGTGACCAGTGTAGGTTTGTTTCTGGAACGGTAACTGTACTTGTTCTCTGGCTTAACTCTATTTCGACTTCACGGCATGAACGGAACGAACATTTACCATTTACATTTAGCTGCACTACATAGTTTATCAATTAACAAACCTCAACCCCTTTAGTCTGTTACCTACCGAATCATATCATTAGTTCATAAGACTAATTCGTGTGTGTTTACGGTATACGGAAATGCATTATGTAAATTTTAATAATTTGAATAAAAAAACTTATATCCTTTGATTGTTACTGCGAATAACTGTCTGAATTCATTTAAAACCCATGTCCTATTGGATTTTCGTTTACTGCGCGAAAACGCAAGGAAACGATATGTTTCACTCCGGTACTATAGCTTACGGTGATATCCTGTGATACCCGTTTATCGGAGGGCCTGTGACTGAATACGAGCATTACATACACATAAAACACGTCTACGCAATACATAATTACTTTCTAACGCGTACACTACCGCTAAAATGTATTTGAAATTTATACGGCTGACAAATTGCAATTAGATATGCATAGCCTGACGAGATACGAACGGAATCGTGAAAAACGCAAAGGGTGATTCTCTTTTCTAGCTTTTTTTCGCCGCTCGTATACATTTTTGTTTCCGCACGAATTGATCGCTGATTTACGACGGTTGATCGCTCACAAAAGACACGACTGTTGCTCACAAAAGAATGTCTAAGTGGCCCGGTTAGGAATCCATGGGAGAATATATCGGTTATTACCGCGTCGAGGATGGTACCTGGAAATTTATGGGCTCGCGGCAATAGGGTTGGTGGTTGTGAAAGGGAGTAAAAAAAAGTCCACCGACTTGTTACCCGCGATACGAAAAACGGCGTCGTGACAAAGAAATATCACATATACAAACCTATTGTTCTAGGACGGGATGGAAAAAAAAAAAAATAACCAAACGTAGGAAGGAGTATATTTCCACACTCTTCAAATAAGAGCGGTTTTTATTCGCTCCCGTTGCAACCGCCGCCGTCGTTCGGTAGCAGATAATATGCTAATAAGTCACTATACGTGTATATACCACACGGTTGTCACGGCAACGGAGTGCAGCATAGATCATTCGTGTTTCCAAACGACTAAATCGGTTACGGGCCGATACGCCACTTTCGTGCGTATATATAACTATATATGATATGGTACGAATGCACGTGATATGCTAAATAGGCGATAAACAATGAAATTCAATTTCCGGAACGGTAAATAAATACTCGTAATATAATGCTCACCACCGGAAACCTGCAGTAGGAGTGGTTTATATTATCTCACGATTTTTTGTTTTATGTTTTTTTGTTTTTTTGTTTTTTTTTTCCCCTTCTCATTTATTTCAAGTCAACTATAATTATTGTTAAGCCGAGTGTTCGCGCGCGCCTAATTGAATCGTTCACGAGCGATTGACGTCTGACGAAGAAAAAATGAAATATAATACTGTATAAGTACCACGCACCTATGGGTACTGAGGAAAACATGTGAAAATAATAAAGGCAATTAAATGTTGTATTGTATTGTGGCTGCGGTCGACGACTACGCGTTCAGTAGACCTAATCGTGTAGCGATTTTTCGTGCGGTTCACTCGGGTTTTTCATTATTTTTCATATTATTATTATTATGATTCTATTATGTTTATGTTAACAGATAACCGTCGACAATGTTAAAGTGGACGGTGGCCAGTCAGAGGGGTGGTGCAACGGCCACGTGGAGACAGACGACGGTGGCAGACGAGTCGTCACCGTGTTATTCGGAAAAGCCACGGCGAAGACGTCCGTCCAGGATGTCTGGAAAACACGACAAGGAGAACTCTACGTGCGCGGTAAGTTCGGTAATCGGACGCGTGAATTCGCCATACACCGCCTGTCCTTGTAATATCATTGACCGTTTACCCGGGCGTCGCCCGATTGCGGCCCAATGTAACCTTTTTACCTTTTCACCTATCCTGATTGCGGCCCGTACACAGCAGGTAGGAATTACTATTCATGTGGTTATCAAAACCAAATAAATATCCCAATTGCGTCCGATACGTATTTTGACATCGTAATCACGATTCACACGATAACCAATATTCGGCGTGGTAATTTCCATAGATGTATACAACAACTATTAACTATTTTTTTTACTGTAGACAATTTATTATTTTAATATTCGACTATTTATTGACTATTTACTGACATAATTGTATTTCATATCTTTTTATATTGTAAAAAATTTATTATTTTACTATTTTACTATTTGTTACTGCAATCTTGTAATTATACTTTTAAAATAAATATTAAACATTTTTTGAACCAATGTGTGTCTGGACGCAATCGGGATACTTATATTTGGGATAAAATACAACTACCTGGATTCGGGTCGCAATCGGGCAACTCCGGTTCACCCGACCCTGACGAAAAACAGTATGGATTCTCGTCTAGGAACATACATGTTCGTTTTCTACGACGATAAACGCTATTCGCATACGACCGTGTCCGATGATATTCCCCGTTGTCCTGTTCAAACAACAGTCAGTGAAGGGGGTACACAGATTTGTTGCGCTATCCACCACCCCCAATCTCAAACGTCTGTGAGATTCTTTGACACGCGTTTCGTGGTACGTATCTGTACGCTTTTTCGTCGTTCAGCGATAGTAAATCCGTTCGCATGATTTCGTGACGACACCGATGCACCAATGTTTCCGAGCAAAGTGTTTTGTATTTTTCTATGGTCATCCGCGTTAAACGTTCGACGTACCAGCTTAAAAACCGTTCGGCTATAATACGCGGAGACATTAAAAAAAACATCTTCGACCGAATTTTCGGGCGCGAGATTCCAGTAGAAATTTGTCCTGCCGTCGGATGGACGTCCCCGTTTTCTACCGACGGTATACCGGTGGTCGGCGACGTAAAATTACGATGCCGGTGTTGTTCACCCGCCGCGGCGGGTAATCGGCCGCGAAACCGCAAATGTCAGCTGTACGTTCACCTGTACGCGTGCGCGCGGCGCACACGGGAGCACCGCGCTGTAATCGAAACGTTACCGGGGCAGGTTGGACGACTGTTACGGGTAAGAAGTCAATAGCGGTTAGGCTCGGTCGAGTTCGACGGTTATAATCAAATTATGTGTCGATGCATAACATTATATCGTGTCGCGTGTTCGCAGGACGTGACGCCCACCGCAAGGACGTGTCTTCGCCGTCGCCGGGAGAGCTTGAGGGACGTGAGCAATCACAACAGTCCGCTGTTGGCCGTCCAAATGTCACCGGGTAGCAGACGGACGAAGAGTCCGTGCACGGACACCCATTGGATGCCTGTGCAAAAGAGGTGAGACGCACGGCGCTTTATATTACTCGTTCCGTCGCGAGTCCCGGTTTGTAATCGTTTCGTTTTACGGACGGACGCGATTTTCAATTCCGTCGTGTCCGGCACACGTTTTGAAACTATTTCGTGTGTACCTAACCGACGGTATTTATTTAATCATTACCACGGCCCGCGCAGTAGTTAAACGTTAACTCCATGCGTGTGCTTGTCATCCGTATTACGCGATTGGTTTTTTTTTTTTTATCGACAACTATCTCGTACGGGTATACCTTGTCCGTACGCGAAATGTTCGCTCTGGTATCGAAATCAATCGCACAGCGTAACGGTACGGTTCTGTTGTTTGTCGCGTTGAAGTGCCGCACACGTCGATCGCGATCGAGTTACCCCGTAAGGAATGCGCGCGAAAACCAATCGTCGAACGTCTGTACAGCCATAGGCGCAACAAAAGGGGGGGGGTTACCCATGACCAAGATTTAGCTACCCCCTCCTATAAATATTCCATGTTATACATGGCATACCGCATACAGCTTACCTAACTCACAAAAGTTTCACATAAAAAAAAAAAAGAAAAAAGACACGTTGCAGTAAATCCAACTTGGCTCAGAATTTAAAACGGAATATTAACACGGTGCATAAGAGTAGGGGTAGTCCACAGGTTATTTCAAGTTTTGGTAGGAGGGCTGAGGTAGCCCCCCCCCACAGGTTCTTTTTACCCTAGTTGCGCTTATGTGTGCAGCACGCACGCGATCCGACGTGATTCCGTCTCAAAACGGCGTAACGATTACGAGCGCACGCGATCGCGCCGACGGGATGATAACGTTTTCGCGTTGCACCGAACAATGAGCGTTAAACGAGTCCATCCGCCGAAACGATCGCGGTTTTCGACATTGCGGTCATGTTTTTACCTCTCGTCGCGGTGTTTCGACAGTCCCCGAAAACCGAAAACCGCCACCGATCTCGTCTCGTGCGCGGTATAATGTTCGAAAATTTCGTGAAATTCAAAATCCCGAAACATTTCAAACGCGTGATAATATGTCAGTGTTACAATACGTTTAAGTTTTAATTTTACGGACGTTTCACACGAAACATCTCGCGTTTCGAACAGCTAGACATTAAACGCTTTATCCGTTCCGCGGACCGACTGGGACGCCTGCGAAATTCGAAAACCAGTGGACGTCCGTCCTTGCCGCGTGCTTACTTTTGTCGTTTTTTGATCGCAGGCGGTCCGACAACGACATTTGGTCGGACGACACCAAGGTGAAACGGAAGAAACCGTGTACCGGCGATCACTCGATCGCCACCCCGACGACCGCGTTCACCGCCGTCACCTCGACGACCACGTTCACCGCCTCCTGCTCGTCCTCGTCGGACGACGGGCCCCTGTGCGTGTCCGTGTCGCCGACCGAGGAACCGGTGCAGCTGTCGCACAAACGGCTGCCGGTGCCGGCGCGGCGGACGTGCGGGCGGCCCGCGGACGACGAGCGCGCGTCCAGGCTGATCGACCGGTTCGTCGACCAGATCCGCATGGAGGACGGCACGTTCTGCGGCGGCCCGGGCGACCGGTTGAGCATCGTGTCGCCGTTGGCCAAACGGTTGGCCGACATACGGTTGCGGCGGTCACCGGCCGCGGCGCAACGCGCGCGCAAACGCAAGCGATCGTCGTCCGG